>NC_056742.1:223025692-223152865 GCF_019279795.1 Protopterus annectens | reverse complement strand
TATCATTGTGTCCTACAATCGTAGCACATCAGCCATTTCTAATACGTTTTTAGGGACACAACTGTCCATGGAGAGACTGCCCCAACCAAAGTGGGACAGGTGGTGACCTTAGTCGCTGCTCCTATGTCGGTGCGGCGCGCTGACATGCGGCTGTACACCTTCTCTGAGTGTAAACACTGACAGTGCATTGCGGGACGAAGGCGGTCTTATGTGTATCCTTTGCTCCTTGGACGGGTACACTTATGCCTTCGTGGATTCTATTTGCTTCTCCGTTAATTTGGAACGGGGACTATGTTGCATACTGTACGTGCGTTTCATTCTGCACGGGACCTGGCTGCTGCCATTACTATTGTGGGCGGACCGTGGCTGTCAGCACATTAGGTTGCTCACCTCATGCCGGCTTAGACACGCCTCCAGACGCATCCTACCTGGGCTCGCTCACGTACACTACGCACGTGTCTGTGATTCCGGTGCACTCTCATTAATATGTATATGGCGCTACTGCGCCGGATATTCCATGCACCGCCGGCGCAGGCCTTACGCCGGCCTTGCGCCGAGCTTCATGAATCCCGGGGAAAGTCTTAACCTCATGATGAGCAGGTGCAGGAGGACCAGGATTAGTTAAAATGTTTAAGCAGTTTAAAACTATCAATTTTGTCAGAGTTTTATTTGTGCGGGGATAGTATTCCAGAGTTTAGCAATGTATTGGGAGTAGAGCAAACGTCCTGTAACATTTTTTGACTTACTTGTAAGTAATAAGAATTTGCTTCTAGAGCGGAAGTCCCTTGCTGCACCATAAGGCAGTAATACGTTTTGTAGTACAGGGCATTTTTTTGCATGATGAATGAGTTTGTGTGCTGTAGTTAGTTGTGAATATGTTAGGCAGTTGAATAATTCAAGCCAGTTTAATTGCTTTAAGCTATGACAATGATGGATCCTATGAGGGACATAAGTGACAAATGTAACTATTTTATTATAGCAGAAGGTGAGTTTTTTTTTTATTTTAGTATTGTTTAAGTTTGTTAGGGGAGGAGCATATAAGAGTTGGCAGAAAGAAGGTGCCTAGAGTTTTTCTTGCAGCAACTATAAGGAATCCATTGATCCTATAAAGGGAGCCTAGTTTCTCGTATGTAGATTTAATGGTGCACAGTATATGCTGGTCATAGTTGAGATGTCATCTGTTATAACGCCTAAATCTTTACTATGAGGTACAGTTTTAATGACAATATTATTTGCTGACTTTATAGTAAAAGACTGCTTTTGATTTTGGCAAAAACATTAACTTAATTTTCTTAGGAGTTTCAATGACAATATTATTTGCTGACTTTATAGTAAAAGACTGCTTTTGATTCTGGCAAAAACATTAACTTAATTTTGTTAGGGTTGAGTAGGAGGTTTGATTCTTTGAGCCAAGTTACTTCAGAGGAGAAAAAAATGTGGGTAATGTTGTGGAGCTTATTTATTGTTGAGGCTGCACATATTAATGTTGAGTAGCCTCCATACTGAACTAAACTAGCATGGTGAGTGGAGGTTTGGAGATCATTAATAAATATATTAAATAGTAGAGGGCCCAGGACAGAGCCATGAGGGACATCTGTAATAACTAGTTGAAAAGGTGAATAGGTCTGTTGCCATTTAATGGATAGGTAGCTAAGAAACTACAAAAAGGAGTATTGTGAAGTCCTATTGAGAAGTGCTGAACAAGCAGTTGCTGGTGTGAGACAGTTTCTAATGCCTTTGACAAGTTTAGGAATATGGTGGATACAAGTAGACCATTATTTATATATTGGTTTATTATACTGGAAAAATGTAGTAGTGGTGCTGTGATGGGTCCTAAAGGCATGTTGTGTTTCAGAGAGCAGGTTATTTGAGGTCGTGTATTGCATCAACTGCATATGGATGCATTTCTCTAATATTTTGGAGATGGGGGAAAGAATCACTATTGGCCTGTAGTCGTTAAACTCTGTAGATGTACCACCTTTCTGCAGTGGTATGATGTAGGATTTCTTCCACAGTGATGGGATGTATCTTTCTGCTATGGACCTAATAATTAGGATGGACACAGGGAAGGCTATGACTTCTGAGGCCATTTTTAGGAGGTCTGATGGTAGTTGGTCTACAGCTATGGAAGCAGTTTATAGTTTAAGGAGCAACTTCATTTTGAGTGAGGTATGTACTGCCTAAAATTGAAGAGCTGTGGGTGGTTTTGATAGGACAAGGGTAGAGAGAGAGGAGCAGATGCCATAGTGTCTAAGAGAGAGATAATATTGATTGCATAAAGTAGGAATTAAACTGTGCGGAGATAGTCTGTTGTATTGTCTGTTTTTGTAGAGGTAGAGGCAATGGCATATGCTGGTATGTGGTCACTTATGCTATCTGAGATGCAGCTTACTGCTGTCAGTTTGTCTGGTTTATTTGAAAGAATTAAAAAGAACACATTTCCCGTACAATGAAAATAGCCAGCCAAAATTAATGTGAATCACCAAAAATGTATTGATTGAGCACTTTCATTTCTTGGCTTTCTGAAACTTCTATAGAATAATGAAGAATTATACCATTGACCTTTTAATTACCCTTCAGTTAGGCAACAACCAATAATATAATGTCACTAATAAGCTTCTCTTGTTAAAGAAACAGTAAAAGAATTTCAAAGCTCATTCATCCCTGTAGGTAATAAATGATTAAAAAACACTAACATTTTAAGAAAATTCTGACTTTAAAAATAAACAAATCTTTTTATGTATAAATATTTGTATCATATATAACTATATTAATAATATAAATATATATGAAATATATATATAAATATATATATATATATATATATATATATATATATATATATATATACACACTGGACAATACATTCAATAAAATATTCAAACTTCTAAATGCCTTAGTTTCAATAATGAACTGATGGAACATGCTTCATTAATACTTGGATATTTAATTGCATTAAGCTAAATGAGTTAAATTATGAGGACAATTTTTTTTTTTTTAATGGTGGATGTCATCTATTTATATTCTTTTATTCTAAATGATGTTGTGTTATCTTGGAGGAAGAACTTTTATTTGCTTTAAAGATTTTATCAAATGATAGTTAATTTAGTAGTTGCACTGATGTAACTAGTTTTACATAATAATTTTGTATTTTCTGACTGGCAGCATTTTAAACTGTATTCTACAGGCATGGCAATGGGGCAGTTTATGCCCCCAATTTTGCTAACCTTGTCATGGCATAATGGAAACCAAATATATTTTCAATAGTCCATATAAGCCATCTTGGATTTATTATACCAGGTACCTATATTACATTTTTATTCTATGGACTAATATGAAGGAGAAGATGATTGAAGTTTTAGAATTTATTAATAAAACAAAAGAATTTTTGAGGTTTCCCCATAACTTTGGCATGGAAAGAATCACTTTTCTTGCTAACTCATACCTGCACTTTCAAAGTTGATACTTTAAACATCAGAGAAAGGCTGTTCAGTTAGTTAGATTGACCAGTATGGTTTTGGACACTGCAGACTTTGAGGGAATATGATTTGGTCATTGACATGTCCACTAAGAGAGGCTATCCAGAGGCTTTTTTGCTTGAAATTAAAAAAGAAGTAATAAATAAAAGATTGCAAGGATTTATATACACTTGCTGGTGGGAAAACCTTGCATCGTTACTGCAATGGATGGCTCTTTTAATGATTCTATATTAATATCTTCAGATATAGTTAGCAATAGCCCTATCAATGAGAAATATGAAAAATTATTTATTACCAACTTTTCATTAGATAGTTTTGATAATGCAGGGTTGTTTGATAAAAACTGGTATTTTTTTCCTTCAACAATAGGATTTGTAAAACATTGGGAGATGTACCAAAAATTGTGTATAAAAAAAGGTAGATAATTGAAGAACTTATTGCAGTCCAGTACAATTCCCCCTATTAAAACAAATGGTATGTTTAAGTGTGACCGGTGTGCACAGTGTCTTTATATTTTAACAAGTAATAAGATTAGGGTCACCAATATAGAAATTGATGTCAGAGGTCACTTTAATTGTAATACTTATTATGTGGTTTATTTAGCTATCCACAATAAGTGTCCTGTTTATGTTGGGAAGACATCTAGGAAATTTAAGGAAATATTGGATGAGCACCTTTTTTGATATTAAGAAGAACAATACAAATAATGCTTTAGCAAGATACTTTATTGAATTGCCTCTACATTTTTTTCAAATTTATTATCATACAGCAAATTAAGAAGGATGATAGGGGTTTACGTATCGGTGAACATTTAAGTAAATGTGAATTAAAGTGGCAGTTGAAGCTTAATGCAACTAAATATCCAGGCATTAATGAAGCATGTTCCATCAGTTCATTATTGAAACAAAGACATTTAGAAGTTTGAATAGTTTATTGTATTTATTGTTAAGTTTGTATTTTGTATACATTTATATTGATATATTTATGAATAAGTATACATATTTATACATAAACATTTTTTGTTAATTTTTAAAGTCATCATTTTCTTAAAATGATTGTGATTTTTTTTAATCATTTATTGCCTACATGGATGAATGAGTTTTGAATATCTTTCACTGTTGTTTATTTAATAGTAGTGGTTTATTAGTGACATTATCCTTCAATTAGCCAACAACCAATAATATAATTAATAGTTTGATGGTATAATTGTTCTTTATTCTGATGAAGTTTCTGAAATGAAAGAAAAAGTGCTTAATCAGTAATTTTTTGGTGATTCATGTTAATTTTCATTGGCTATTTTCACTGCATGAGAAGTGTATCCTTTTTACTGTTTATGTTTTTTTTCCTGGTTCCAGTATTTTGTATTTGTTTGAAATAATCCAGGCTAATATTGAGTGTCTCCCTGAAGTTTTATTGATTCTAGTAAATGTGGTTATTAATTTTCTGAAATTGTACAGGTTTATGGATCAGTAGGGGTAGTGGAATTTATAAGTTGACAGTCTATATTTAAGTCTCTAAGTATTATAGTTTCATGGTTAATTTGTTGGGCTATCCAATACAGGATGATTTTAGCAGTATCACTGTTATACCCTGGTGGTGGTATATAAACTTCTGTTAAACAGATAGGTTTCCTATTTTTGATTTTTAGGAGTGTTATTTGAAGTCTAGCACTGTTAGATGTGAATATTTCCTGTGGAAGTAAGGTGGTGGTCAGGGAATTTTTATAGATGATTGCTACACCAACTGCATGCTTGTTTTATTTGTCAAGCCTGATTATACTGCATCATGGGGGATCTTATTATCCTTTATTTCTTTTTTTTAACCAGGTTTCAGTAGCTATAACTATATCAGGTGTGTATGTGGCAAGGTAGGAACGTATGTCATGGATTTTATTGCACATACTTGTTAGGTTTACATTTACTATGATGAGTTTGGTTTCTGTTTTTTGTTCAAATGTATTAAGTGACTTGTTTATTTTGGAGATGGAAGTGATGGTTTTATGAACAGTAAAACCTGTGTTGAGTCAGTATCTATACTAATTTTTTAATTGATATTTAAAAGAGGGAAGAGTGTGGGCAGGTATATTTTGGTCTGGGTTTGGTATTTGATTGTAAATTTGAATACTTAGTTTTGAGGTACTTATAGATAAATCTGATATGGTTTATTTGTAGAAATATGGTGTTATAGAGAAAGACAGGCTGGGTAGATGTTGATATTCTTGTGAGGATTGGTTGAAGTCCTAAATATTTAAAAGAGGTAGATTTGATAACTGGTGATGAAGGCTAGTAGAGTGATGAGGAATAGTAAAATAATCTGAGTTTGGGGCATTTTATATAACTTCAGTTTAACTTTGTTGTAAATTAGGATTAGAAAATGTTAGGAGAGTACTGGGTTTGTTGTAGAGATATAATGTGGTAGCAATAGGGGCAAGGATTAAGACAGCTTGAAAGAGTTTTGGTAATTTATATAGTGGGTGTTACTATTGGGAGTAATTATATGGATTGCTTTTCATTTGGATGAAGTTTCTGAAATGAAAGAAAAAGTGCTTAATCAGTAATTTTTTGGTGATTCATGTTAATTTTCATTGGCTATTTTCACTGCATGAGAAGTGTATCCTTTTTACTGTTTATGTTTTTTTTCCTGGTTCCAGTATTTTGTATTTGTTTGAAATAATCCAGGCTAATATTGAGTGTCTCCCTGAAGTTTTATTGATTCTAGTAAATGTGGTTATTAATTTTCTGAAATTGTACAGGTTTATGGATCAGTAGGGGTAGTGGAATTTATAAGTTGACAGTCTATATTTAAGTCTCTAAGTATTATAGTTTCATGGTTAATTTGTTGGGCTATCCAATACAGGATGATTTTAGCAGTATCACTGTTATACCCTGGTGGTGGTATATAAACTTCTGTTAAACAGATAGGTTTCCTATTTTTGATTTTTAGGAGTGTTATTTGAAGTCTAGCACTGTTAGATGTGAATATTTCCTGTGGAAGTAAGGTGGTGGTCAGGGAATTTTTATAGATGATTGCTACACCAACTGCATGCTTGTTTTATTTGTCAAGCCTGATTATACTGCATCCTGGGGGATCTTATTATCCTTTATTTCTTTTTTTTAACCAGGTTTCAGTAGCTATAACTATATCAGGTGTGTATGTGGCATGGTAGGAACGTATGTCATGGATTTTATTGCACATACTTGTTAGGTTTACATTTACTATGATGAGTTTGGTTTCTGTTTTTTGTTCAAATGTATTAAGTGACTTGTTTATTTTGGAGATGGAAGTGATGGTTTTATGAACAGTAAAACCTGTGTTGGGGTCAGTATCTATACTAATTTTTTAATTGATATTTAAAAGAGGGAAGAGTGTGGGCAGGTATATTTTGGTCTGGGTTTGGTATTTGATTGTAAATTTGAATACTTAGTTTTGAGGTACTTATAGATAAATCTGATATGGTTTATTTGTAGAAATATGGTGTTATAGAGAAAGACAGGCTGGGTAGATGTTGATATTCTTGTGAGGATTGGTTGAAGTCCTAAATATTTAAAAGAGGTAGATTTGATAACTGGTGATGAAGGCTAGTAGAGTGATGAGGAATAGTAAAATAATCTGAGTTTGGGGCATTTTATATAACTTCAGTTTAACTTTGTTGTAAATTAGGATTAGAAAATGTTAGGAGAGTACTGGGTTTGTTGTAGAGATATAATGTGGTAGCAATAGGGGCAAGGATTAAGACAGCTTGAAAGAGTTTTGGTAATTCATATAGTGGGTGTTACTATTGGGAGTAATTATATGGATTGCTTTTCATTTGGAGGGAACTGATGGCATTGGTATGAGGAATAAATGGCTGATGCTATGGAAGTATAGAAGCAGAGAAGTAGGGGTTGGTGGGAATTGGGGGTAGGGGTGATAATACTTTTGCAAAGTCATTTTTAACAAAGGTGAGCATGAATGTTACTTTATTCGTAAATGCATGGGGAGATGTGGCTAAAAGAAAGTACTTGCTGTGATTATGATGAAATAAAGTTCTCCTATGCAATACCCCTATACCATTTGGAGTGAGCTATATTAGAGAGATGGGCTTTAAAGATAAGTAATAATTATACCATGCTCTCCCTCAGCTGACAATCTACCTCTCTACTTTCTCAAACTAGCAGCAAACTCTATTGCCTATCCAGTCTTAATACTCATAAATAGATCTATTAAAGAAGCTACTGTACTCATGTGTAAATCTTTCTACATTGTTCCCCTGCATAAAACTGGCAACTCCACTGACTCCTTCAACTATAGACCTATCGCTATTCTATCCCCACTATCTAAAATACTCAAAAACTGCATACATAACCAGTTACTGAAATTTCTCATCCACAACAACCTGCTGACGCCTACCCAACATGGTTTTTGGCCACACCACAGTACCTCTACAGCTCTTCTATCCTTTACTTATGTTATTACTGAAGCTAGAGATAACTAACTGGTCTCATGTCTGCTCTTGGACCTCTCAATGCTGTATCACACACTATACTACTTAAACTGACTAACCTAAATTTTTCCACCTTAACTCTCTCTTGGTTCTCTAATTATCTTGCAGGCAGACAACAATCAGTCAAATGGCAGTCATCTTTGTTCTGCTTTTATTCCCATGCACACTGGCATACCTCCGTGCTCTATCCTAGAACCCCTTCTTTTTAACATCTTTACCAGTGATCTTCATTCTTCCAGTACTCACTCTACCCTTATATAGTACACAGACAACTCTACTCTGATCTCATCCTCTCACTCAATCTCACAACTACAGTCCCATACGCAACAATCCTTCCTTTCAGTCGAAAACTGGCTACATGACAATCAACTCATATTGAATACAAAAAAAAAAAACAAAGCTCCTTCTCTTTTTCCCCATGGCAAATGCTTACCTTAATATCTCCTTCTCTATCTTTTCCCTTAATAGAACCATCATTAATGCTGAGACTCACATCAACTTACTAGGAATGACAATTGATGGCCACCTAAAATTTGACTTTGACATCCAGCATTCAGTTACGAAAACAAAGCAAAAACTTGGGCTTATTAGATTCCACACTCTCCCTTGCCTAAGCCTACCAACTTCCCAGCCTCCTCTATGGAGCCCCAGTTCTTACTAACCTCCAATCCTGTCTGCTCTCCAAACTGGAACAAACTTACAATAAAATCGCAAAATTTGCAGCTAACCTTCCTCCACCCACAATTGCTTTGCTCTCAATACTCAATCATCTCAACTCGATATAACCCACTTCTTCTTAACAAACCCCAGCCTGTCATTCTCTCTCTAACTTAATAACTTACTATACCCTTTCCCATCCTTAACCCAGTGCTGACAAATTCCTTTTCCAAACTTATAGGCCCAAAATGAACATCGGCGATCTTTAATATAAAACCTCCATATCTAAATTCTGTAATAATCTCCCTGCCAATTTGTACTGCATTACACACACAAACAGCTTAAAAACAGAAATAAAAAACTTTCTCCAGACAACTTGGCTATGCCCCTGCCAAGACCCTACCTAATCCTGACTATATTTGGGATCTCACTTATATTTGAGTAGAAAGTTCTTTGGCTGTACTCTAGTAAGGAGATGCTAAATTACTAGTCTGGCTGTATCACATGTTGCATAACAACATAACTATTTGCTTTTTTTTTAATATACATCTACAAATTGCATGCATAACCTAGTATGTTCATATGCTGTGACATTATTGTTTATACCTTTGTTAAACATATATATTTAAAATAGTTTATTATGCCTTTTTTCTCTTTTCATTTTGTCTGGAACTTTTCTCCTTGGGTCTCCATGGAAAATGGTCCTGTGCCCAATTGCAACAACCCAGTTAACAAATGTGAAATAAATAAATAAATAAATAAATATGGCCTCAGTTTACACTGGGTATGACAGAATGAGAGGTATACTTTCCAGGACTGAGAAATATGCATGAGAATGCTTTGCTGCCAACCTGCAGTGAGTAAGGTGGGATAGGAAGTAACCTAGAATTTATGTAGATAAGTATAGGGTTATTGAGACAGATCAAGGTGACAGCAGCCACCTAAGAGCTGGTTAGTGACAAAGGTTCAGCAGTTTGTATATCACAGGCATATTAGAAGAGAATTCCTAATGTCTGTAGGAAGACAGCAAGCCACATGTAATGTTCTCTCCTAGGGACTCATATCATAAAGTATTACTTATTTTTAACATGACCTATAGTAAAATTTAATTAACATCAGAGGAAAGAATGAATAGCCCATATACTGATGCTGAAATTATGTCTGTCCTGCTTAGTATCATTGTGTCTTCTAGAAAGTCTAAGAGCAGTAAGCTTCCAGCATTATAGATAATTTTTAATGAATTTCCCTTCCATCTTCTGGGAATGACAGACACTGGCTTAACCAATTGAAAGGTACTGATTTAACTGATAATTTTAATGCCAAACAGGATGTCAAAGGAAAAAAACATCAAAGACCAATACAAGTAAGGTTCAGTTAAGGCACTTTAATTTACTTGCAGCAAGGAGACAAAAACATGCTAATACAAGGATTTGTCTAACTGCTAACAGGAAGTATGTTCATTCTTATACTATTTTACAAGACATGGCCTTCTAAGCTGACGTAATCAAACACAACTTTCAGCATTGTTCTACAGCAGATGTTACTCCAGATTTTCTGCTGACATGACTAGATTTGTGAGAAACTTTTCAGAAAAACAACCTGGCCTTGGTGACTATTAATCCATTTACAAGCATCTATTGTACAGTGTTACATTTAATGGTACTTTTCTAATTCAGATACAAGAAAATGCTGATTGCAGTTCATATTTTCAAGCAGGCTTTGTACTAATTATCTGCAACTTCTACAGCTGTGTATTTTCTCATGGCACAGCAGAACTTCTCGTCTAAGTTTCATACACGTAGTATTGTTCTATTCATTATTTTCCTAATGCAAGCAGAAATCACCTGCTTCTCAGTAAATTTCCAAGGCACAAGCAAGATTTTAGCTAACAGTACAAGGTCAGAAAGCAATTTCAGTTTGTACAGATTTATGCAGTATGAAATAGAATAAATGTGTTAACCCTTTTCAAGCTCTAAATGCACTAAGCATATTGCTAATACACACATTAATACATATTTTTCTAACATTTCCCCCCTATTAATACTTTTATTCTACTTTCAAAATAAGCATAAACAGTTTGTTTTATTCTCCTAACCTCTTCCACTCAGGATTTGCAGTTAAGAGAGTCATTCAGTTTAAACTTATGAAAGCATTTTTAGTCTTTCAACAGTTCTTCAAACTCAGTACTTTGATATAAGGTTTCAGAAACTGACATGTCTATAAGTCTTTAATCAGTCTTTTCATGCAGGGGCATACTGCAACAAACACATACTCCCAGTAGGAGCATACCTACACAAATGGCAATCAGGATGTTCATTAGGATGGTACCCACCCCCCAAACCATTTCTGGAAAAAGTCCATCAGTGGGTTTGGGGGTTTGGTCATGGCTGACACTTGCTGAATTACCTCAAGATGATTGTCTATCTCGTGTTTATGGTCAGCAATATACGAACAGCATTCTTCTTGGATTAAAGCGCACGTACCACCTCTCACCGCTAGGGTGAAGTCAAGAGCCATACGGTTTTGGAGCACTACAGTTCTCATAGCATTCAGTTCATCAGTCACCAATTTGAGAGCAGATAAAGTTATGTTGCTCATTACTTCGAGAAGTTTTGACAGTTTTCTCAGCTCCCAGATCGATTTCACTGCTCCATATGCTGGTAATATGCCTGCCCACGATATAACGCTATCACTCAAGTCCATGTGTGTCAGTCCTTTACCTAGAGAGTGATGGTCTTTCCATTGTGCATCAATTTGTTCCACTGGGTTTACAGGTTGCTTGTTAAATTTTCCCATGAGGCAAAACTGCAGTGTGTCGTATGGCCGGAACCAGGTAACCCAAAAAACAACTGCCGGACCAATTCTCAGGTAACCATTTGTATGCCTTTCTGCCACACAGAAAATAACAGTCCTCTACTTTAGTAGTAACCTTGCTATGAATATACACTCGCCCTGCATGAAACATTTTTCTATCAATTATAGATTGCTGTTTATAAAGAACAGAATTATGTTTTATTTCATCAAGTGTTTTGAGCATCAATCCAAGAAATGAATCATAGTTTGTATTACAATAAAGATCTACTTTCAATGCTATTTTATCTTGTGCTGTAATGGTTGAGGTATCTTAAATCAAGTTCCACCCGGTCTCATTGACCCCTAGGGGGACTATAGTCATTAATAACCCCCCGTATGCTGTCGGCAAAGCTGTGCAAATCCAGCAATTCAAAACATTGAAAGTCTCAGCATACACATATTTAATTGCCTGGTAAGTGTTAAAGTTTGGATGCCAGTTTATGAGTAACGCTTCACGTTTATTCAGTTCAGTCTGTGTGGCTGGGAAAAGAAAAGGCCACAACAAAAAGATTATTGTCACAAATACAGTTAACAGGATGATTATGCAATACTTCTGAGGAAAGGGTTGTTCTGCATTCCTGTTTCTTCTGGACTCTATCATTTTTGCTCTTGGCATGTAACAAGATTTTTGTCCAGTTCAAAGATTTTAACTAATTTACAGTGCATCAAGTGGATCCAGGAGGCACGCTCCACAATTTTGACTGCAGTGCGTGTTGATAAAAGCACTTGATATGGACCTTCCCACTTCGGAGACACCCAATTTTTCTTCTTAACTATCTTCAGCCAGATCCACGCTCCAGGGGGCACTGTCACTTCTGATGGTCTGGTTAGTTTTTTATCTGAAACAGAATTTAACTGCAACAAATGTTTAGAATTTAACAAATTACGCATATACTCTGCTAATGTACTGTCAGCTTCCTGGTCTGCGGGCATGAGAGATTTCCACTGAGGTATATAGTAAGCCCTTCCAAAGAGCTTTTCAAAAGGAGTCAATCCTTTTGCATTTGGAACAGTTCTCATGCTCAGCAGTGCCAGGGGCAGACAGTGCACCCAGTTTCTTTGTGTTTCTGTCATTAATTTTCTTAGCTTACTCTTTAAAATCCCATTATGCCTCTCTACTAGCCCTGTTGATTGTGGGTGATATGCACAATGATTCTTTAGAGAAATACAAAAATGTTTACTTAACTGCTGTATGGTCTGATTCACGAAGTGTGTGCCATTGTCACTGTAGATCCTTTCCAGAATGCCGAATCTAGGGGTGATTTCTTTAACAAGTGCTTTGGCCACAGTCGTAGCGTCTGGATTTTTAGTCGGAAAGGCTTCCACCCATCTGGAAAACATATCTACAATGACAAGACAATACTTCTTATTTTCTCATTTATTCAACTCTATGAAATCCATACAGATAGTATGAAACGGATACGGTGGTGTAGGGAAACTCCCTTACTTGGGCTTTAATGCCCCTTGTGCATGATCTTTATTACAGATGTGGCATAACGAACAAAGTTTTTTAGAGTAGTTTGTAAATCCATACATCGTGAACACTTGGTTCACCACCTGTACCATCCCCCCTGTTGAGACATGGCACTGCCCATGATTCAACAAAGCTGCATATCTAAACAAATTAGATGGCAATATCGGTTTCCCTTCCTTGGAGTTGTACAGCCCCTTTTCGAAAATTGCTCCTCGTTTTACCCATCTTTGTTTTTCAGTTTGCATAGTAAGTGTTTGCATTGTCTTTAACATTTCTAAGTCTAAAATCTCAGAGGGTTGTAGTTCCTCATTCAAAAGAAATACTTCTGAAGCTGCCTGCTTTGCAGCTGTATCAGCTCTCGCATTACCTTTTGAAATCCTGTCTTGTTGCTTGGTATGAGCTGTGCATTTACAAATAGCTACTTTCTGAGGTAACTGAATAGATTCTAAAAGATCTAAAATAAACTGTGCATGATTGATTAGTTTGCCAGTAGATGTTATCATTCCTCGATTTTTCCACTGTTGCGCAAAAACATGTACAGTAGAAAAAGCATACTGGCTGTCAGTAAAAATGTTTACACATTTACCCTTTGCTAAGGTACATGCCTGTGTCAAGGTAATCAATTATTTTGCCTGTGCAGATAAAGTATGTGGTAAAGTTTTCGCTTCTATGATGTCTGTGTCAGAAACTACTGCATATCCTACTAGGTTCTTTCCTGCAGGACCCCTTTTGCATGAGCCGTCCATGTAGTATGTCACCTCGGCATCATCCAAGGGAACATTTGTAAGATCTTTTCTAGGCAGTGTCTTTTGTTCAATCACCTGCAGGCAGCTGTGTGGTGTGCCATCTGCAGGGGTTGGGAGCAAGGTAGAAGGGTTCAAAGTTGTACATCGTTCAATTGTCATATGAGGTTGGCTTAACAATATAGTTATACAGGAAAGATGCCTAGCAGGGGAAAGATATGCTACCTTCTCTTGTAATAAAATAATTGAGACTGCATGAGGCACTCTCAATGTGAGGGGGTGGAACAACACTACTGAGGCCGAAGCCTGTACTGCCATTGCAGCTGCAACTACTGCTTGTACACAGTGAGGTAAAGGCCGTGCCACTGGGTCCAGTTGTGATGAATAATAAGCAATAGGGCGTTGCTTGTCCCCATGCTGCTGTGTTAACACTGATGTTATATAACCTTGCTTACAATCTACAGTTTGGAAAAAATGTTTATGATAGTTTGGTAATCCCAAAACTAATGAGGACGCTATTAACTGTTTCAGTTTGCAGAAAGCAGATTCTGCTTCTGGTGTCCATTGTATCAAATCCTGTGCTGCCATAGGCTTTTTATAAATCAGGTTGGTCAACGGTGCAGATTCCAAGGCATAGTTTGGAATCCAACTCCGACAAAAATTAGTCGTACTCAGGAAGAACATCATTTCCTTCTTGGTAGTGGGTTTTGGTGCTTATAAAATCGCTATTTTTCTGTCCTCATCTAATGTCCTACCTTCCTTGGATGTTACATATCCTAGGTATTTAACTTGTTTTTTCCAAAGCTGCAGTTTATTTTTGTTTACTTTATGTCCTTCAGTGGCTAAAAATTGTAATAGCACTCCGGTATCTTCTTTACAGTCTTGCTGGGTGGGGGACGCCAGCAGGATATCGTCAACATAAAGCAAACTCTGACTACCTCTTGGTGGGGTAAATCCCGCCAAGTTGCTTGCCATTTCTTGTGAGAATATTGTTGGACTTTCACGATACCCCTGTGGTAGTCATGTATATGTATACCTTTTCCCGTGAAATGTGAATGCAAACCAATGCTGGCTGTCAGGGTGTATCGGTATCGAAAAGAACGCATTGCTGAGATCTACCACAGAAAAATATTTCAGTTGAGGTTTTAAATCATTCAACAGGGTGTGTGGGTCTGGCACCGTAGGTGCCCTTGGTATTACTGCGCCATTTACAGCTTGTAAATCTTGGACCATACGCCACTCTCCATTTGCATTTTTAACAGGAAATAAGGGTGTGTTACATGGTGAATCAGGAGATTCCACCACCACCCCTTTCTTAAGTAAAGCTGCTATAATAGGTTTGATTCCTACCTCTGCATCTTTTCTTAAGGGATACTGTCTCTTTTGTGGTCTAAATGCTGACTTTGGTGTAATAGTAACTGGTCCCGCTTTATGAATAAGTCCTACATCTGATTTTCCTGTTGACCAGAGATTTTCTGGTATATTATGTAAGGCATTCTCTTCATCCTTCAATAAGATTGCCAATCAGCTGTCCTTGCTAGACTGCAAGTGTACAGCTGGGTGGGTCTGAGTTATCCAATTCAGCTTCTGAATTTGTATTCCCTGTTCTGACAGTTCTAACTCTGTCTGTTTTTCCCATCTTGTGACTTTTTCTCCTAAGTCTACCCATTTTACATTCTTGTCCTTAGTTAAGCTAACATGTGGTAATCGATTAGATTTATAGAGTGCAAAGAACTCCTGGGGCAATGAACAGCTGGCTACACTGTTCCCTTCTGTGTCCGAGTAGAGATTATGTAATACCAATCTGTTTGCACAATTTCTAAACAATTCTTGCTCATATTCCTTATCAGGTCCTGGTGTATTACAATAATACAGAGTACAGTGCAACAAATGCTGTTTATCAATGTCAAGGGAGGGGAACTTGCTGATGGCTATGTTCATCAACTCCTCGGTCACCACCCCTGGACCAGTCGTAACCAAGTCCTGGCTGTACCAATAAAATATTTCACCCTACGATTGCACTGCAAAGGTATCAACTTGTCCCTGTGCTTCCATACCCTGCATAGTCTGAACTACTGCTATACCAAATAGCTGCATAAGGTATCTGCCCAAGAGGTTTACAGGGCATTTTGCAGATACAACAATTTTGCTTTTCTGGGTCAATCCTGAAACAGGATCAGTTATCACAATATTATGGGAGAGGGGCTCCGGATACAGCTGTCCATTAGCTGCTTTCACTAATATGTAATCAGGTGACTCTGAATTCTCTGGCAGTTTGGAGGAATGTACCAGGGTCTGTGATGCCCCTGAGTCACACAAGAATCTGACTTCCCTCCCTTCCACCAGGTGTGTAACTTCTGGTTTTGTGTCTGCTAAATAGAGCTCTAAGCTCAATAAAGCCAAATCCAATATTTCATTTTCTTCGCTATCCTTGACTTCTTGCACTTCCTCTATTTCTTCTGTCACATTCTCTACTCCCTCTATCACATACTCATTTGTCATTTCTTTGATATTCCCTTCTAGTGATTCCTGACTACCATATAGTCAGTCCTCACCCTCCTTATCCTCCGTGGTTGCATTCTTGTTTTTGTTGCAATCCCTTTCTTACCGCATTTAAAACATTCACCCCCTTTCTTTCGCCCTTCAAAGTCTTCTGATCGTTGATCAGATTGTTTGTTCCCCTGGGCATTTTTCTTGCCCTTTTTCCTGGACTGTACTACATATACTTCTGCTCCATCTTCTACAGAAAATACTTGGGCTTTCTTTTTCTTTTTGCTATGAAAATGCCTTTCGGCATGCCTAGCATATTCAAGCAATGACTGTAACCTGCTTGTACGATGATCTACCATGTGTTTTGTAATAAAGCTGCTTATAGGTGCAATACTGCCTTTCAAAAATGCATTATTTAACTGCTGCTCATATGGGGAATTGTGTGTCTGATCTTCAGGAACCTGCATTCCACAGTGGTTATTAAAACATTCTAATAGTCTGGCATAATATTGGTCAATAGCTTCACCTTCCTGTTGGATGCATTGATTAATGTAAGTCCAGTCTGCCCTAGGCTTCCATTTCTCAGAGATTTGGTCTGTAAGACCTTTCGCTATGTTGTCTAACTCTGCGCTGCTATGTGGGAGGGGCCTGAGCGCAATGTCACAGGGATTCCAGTCGCCACTAATCATGTGCCAATCTGGTCCCACAATTTGTCTGACTACTTTTTCTACCTCTTCTCTGTTTAAATTATAACTCAGCCTCATTCCTTGCAAATCTTCTAAGAACTTTCTAAAATTAACTTTTGAATGGGGAATTCCCTCAGTGGCTTTCCGGATGTCTTCCGGAGTCCAGGGTCTATACACTAGAATAGTTGGGTCCTGACCTTCTTTCCCTGCCTGAGGATTAGGCACTTCTATAAGTGGGCATATTTCTTCTTCACCCATAAATCATGAATTTCTACCCATTTGATATAACTCAATGTCCCCTTTTGAGTTTCCTGCCCATGTTCGAGACCTGGTCTCGACGGGATCTCTAATAAACAGTTTCGCTTTTGTAGTGTCTCTACTCACAGTGACAGTAGGATATCGCTGGGGTGTACTAATTTGTTCACTTGCCTCATATTCTGGTAAGGGAGGCGGAGGGGCTGACGCTATTACTAAGTTATTGTCCTCCTTATCTAAAAACATTGCTTTTGAATTATTACTCTTTTGTTCCCTTCGGTTTACTTCCTCAATCCACCTGTGTGCCTGAGGAATTCCTAATTGACGTTGCTTTTTTACCCGACTTCTAGAATCGGTTTTAAGCTGTTTGACAAGTTTGACAAGTGAGGATTTTTCTAGTTTACCATCAAATTCATACTTATTAACCCATTTTGAGTAGTATTTAATATTATCAGCACGCTGTGACTGCATGTATTTCGCGTCTTCGGTTAAGGGCGGATTTTGGGACCTTTTTGTACAATTATTACCCATTTTGTTCTACCCTTTCAATCGTTATGTAACACCTTATTTTTAACATGGTACCATGGATATTTTTATAGTCTCTTCAGAATGACTGCCTACCTGCTCTGTTTCCCTGATCTATGACAAGACAGTAATCTTTCAGTCCCTGACTTAAAAATAAAGTCTTAACAGAACAAATACAAATCTAGCCCCTGATCTAAAACAGAAAAAGAAGGTAGATTCACCTTATCTGAGCCTTCGTGATTGATTACCTGGTTCGAGTAAACCCGTCCTTCAGTCGCAGATCAGAAAGTGGCTGGCCTCTTTTGTACGACAATTCAGTCGGAGGACTTTTCAAATAAGAAGAACCAATGTGGTTTCTTCCCTGTACAGTTTCAAGCCACCTGGCCTATCTGATCCAAAGTGAAGTGAAGGTTTCCGGTCCGAAGGACCAATCTGTCAAAGGAAAAAACTTCAAAGACCAATACATGTAAGGTTCAGTTAAGGCACTTTAATTTACTTGCAGCAAGGAGACAAAACATGCTAATACAAGGATTTGTCTAACTACTAACAGGAAGTATGTTCATTCTTTTACTATTTTACAAGACATGGCCTTCTAAGCTGACTTAATCAAACACAACTTTCAGCATTGTTCTACAGCAGATGTTACTCCAGATTTTCTGCTGACATGACTAGATTTGTGAGAAACTTTTCAGAAAAACAACCTGGCCTTGGTGACTATTAATCCGTTTACAAGCGTCTATTGTACAGTGTTACATTTCAAGGTACTTTTGTAATTCAGATACAAGCAAATGCTGATTGCAGTTCATATTTTCAAGCAGGCTTTGTACTAATTATCTGTAACTTCTACAGCTGTGTATTTTCTCATGGCACAGCGGAACTTCTTGTCTAAGTTTCATATAAGTAGTATTGTTCTATTCATTATTTTCCTAATGCAAGCAGAAATCACCTGCTTCTCAGTAAATTTGTAAGGCACAAGCAAGATTTTAACTAACAGTACAAGGTCAGAAAGCAACTGCAGTTTGAACAGATTTATGTAGTATGAAATAGAATAAGTGTGTTAACCCTTTTTAAGCTCTAAATGCACTAAGCATATTGCTAATACACGCATTAATACATATTTTTCTAATACAGGACTAACAATTTCTATGAGATGCTGTTATGCCTGTCACATATCTCAAAGTGAGAAGTTGATGTAAAGTTGTTTATGCTTGAAATGGAGAGAGTTAAAATATCATATGCATCTCAGGATCTTACATTGGATAGATAGTGATTATAAATATATACTTCTAAGTTACCTGCAAAATTTAGGCTTTTAAATAATTTGTGTAGAACTGAGCAAGGGTTCCAAGACTGATGCTTGAGGCACACTAGTAGACACTTTACAGGCATAAATATGGTATTATTACCTTAGTCTTTAAATATTTGCAATGATGCAGAATGTAGATAATCCTGGAGCCTCCAGGATTATCTACTTGGTCTTGATTTCTGGTTCTTGGTTTTGAATGATGCAGAATGTAAAGGATTCACTTAATTTTTTTTGGCTATGTCTGCATTTACCAGTGTCCAAAGTAAGATATATCTCTAATGGAAATAGGAACAAAAGGGTGATATGATTCTCAATGAATCAATGTTAAATGTCAACAGTAAGTCTGCATGAGCCAAAGTAAGACATAATTTCTATTTGAAAAAAAGTTTTCAGTTATTCCCCCAAGTGGTAGAAACAAAGAAACATTTATATACAGGAGATGAGTCTCCAGATGGGATAATGGTAATACCCTTAACCTCAAAGGCAGGGTTTAAATACTGGTAAGCGGTGTTGACACAAGTGGTAGTGAAAAGGAAAAACAATAATCTGCACCTAGAATTCCAAGGTGACTTACCAGTCTGAAGAATTTGAGTGCTGAAGGCCGATTTAGTGAAGTGATAAATTAAGTGTGAAATCAGAGCATTGTATAGAGGACAGGGAACGTTTTTAAAAGTAAGCATTAAATGCAAGGCAGAATATAAAGGCAATGATTGTAGTTCATGTTTCTACTATATTGTATTAAAAATAGAGAAATCTTTGTCAAGGCAAGCATTAGCTGCAAGAGGAGAAAAATATATTAGTGTTTCCACTAAAGCTTTAATTTTCGGGCAGTCAAAGTTTACAGCATCTACTTACTTCCCAGCATAAAAACTGCAGTTACCTCACTATTGCCATCCTGAGAAGTTCAATGGTGTGTTCTTATGATGGCTCTAAACAAAGGAGAAAAGCAAAACCAACATATAAAACAACCTATAGGCCAGATTTGCCTTTCCATAGGGAGATAGAGAACCCATATCCAGCATACAGAAGCAGAACTTAGAGAGAATAAAATAAAATTAAAAATGGAAAAACCCTCCTCAGTTCCCTAAGGAAGACAAAAAAAAAATCACACATGTCAAATTGTGGCATCTGATGTACAGCTATAACATAAACTAAGAAAAAGTCTGGATTATTTTAACAAAGATATTTTCTTGGCCAGCATGTATTGCAGTCTATACATTCTAAGTTGGAAAACACCACACCTGCCATGGCTAAGATCTAAAGATCATTTGGATGCACAACTATACCAAGTATTTTAAAACTACTGGTATGTGGTTATTAAACAAAACATAGCAACACATCTTAACACTGTAAAAAATTAATAAAAATAATAAAGAAATAAAGAAAAATAATGACAAGAATGCTTTAGCCAAACATATACTTGAATACAGGGAGCACAGTTTCAAATTTAGAGTACTACAACTAATAGAATTGAACAAGAGATGGGGCAACAACATGAATATTTTGGCAAATGTGGAATTATCATGGATTCTAAGATTGGGTGCTCACTTACATCCAGGTCTGAATCAGAGCATTTGCATCAAACCAGTACTAGACAGTAGGATATACAAATAAAGCATCCTTGTGTTGTTTTCATGTACATACATATAATTATGTCATGTTTATGTTCCTTAGCTTTAAGTCTGTAGATATATATTTATGTTTACATATCAACTTGTTATATATATATATATATATATATATATATTTTTATCATGACATATTGTCCCCATACAAGTATGCTTAAACACACTCTAGTATTTTAATGGTTGATTTTAACATTTTATATATAAAAATACCTATTTAAACAAATCATTCATTCTATTTATTCATTCATTTATATTTGTGTTTATATATATATACACAAGATCTACATTTATATGTGTATATATCATATAATAAAAAAAAATATATGAACTACATACTTGATATATGTTTGTATATATATATATATATATATATATTTATAAAAAGATTTCTACATACCTATATTTTTATACATTCCATTTCTATACATTTTTATACATTTTTATACATTTTTATATATTTTTACATAGATATATGGACATGGATTTTGATAAGTATATATATATAAAGGTATATGTTGGTCGCATAGACACATAGTTCATCATGACTACCAACATATGAAAAATATTGCCACTACACATAATTGATCATGACATACTTTTTATACTTTTTATATATATATATATATATATATGTCTAAATGAGAAGCTTACCTTACATATACATACAATTTATAATATACATTTTTGATACATTTTTGTAACATAGATTTTTATCACATATATTTATACTTCATTATAGATTATTATATGAGATTTATTTACTCTTTATTTATTTAGATATATTCATATATGTATATATTTATTAGAACAGTTTTAACTGAATGGATTTGTTTATCTGATTATTTGATCATTTAAAAATATGTTCTATCACTAGATAGAAATTATATAAATTATATGAATTATATGAATATATATTTATTTTTATCTATTTTTATTTATTGACTATTTATCTACGGATGCATTCTATATATGAATATAAGAAACATAAAGAGAAGCTGACTAGAACTGTTTTATACTGCCTTCCTGTGTATAAAGTGAATCTTTGCACTGAATCAAGATGAATCAATTAATTGAATAATTACTTAATTAGATGCTTGATTAAATTGCTACTGAGTATATATACTAGGCGAGTTCATTGTTTTAATTGTGAAGATCTGAGGAAGCGCACTTTCGGTGCGTGAAAGCGCTTATCCACTCGTTTATTTTATTGAATAAAGAAGTTTTCTACATGTAATCTTGAAGTGGTTTTGTTCCTGGTGCCGAATTCGTCAGTGTTTCATACAACATTTTGCTTCTTCTTTTTGACTGAGGATTCCATTGGCACTATCCGGTATATATATTTTTTACTAACTTTTCAGCCTGTTTACCGGTAGAACCACACCATGGAAAATGTAACAGTAGAGTTGGACTATACTCCGGTTGTCAGAGGGAATCAACAAGTTTGGGAACGTCTCATACATTCGGATGAGAACCCATTACTACAACTTGATTTGCAGGTATCTACAGAAACATCTACTGTAAATACTGAAATGAATAACATGACTGAGTTCAATACAATGTTAAGAGAACTTGAGAACGATATGTATAGGCTGCAAAGATACTCTTAGCAGCGCAAGCACTTAGAGGCTTGTATACACTTTAAAATAATTCCTCGAGGAATGAGAGTACTTTGCATGCCTACTTACGGAGAACAACATCCGATTCTCCTTAAGAAGTGGCAAGATCTCAACATCAATCTTGGCTTCAGTTATATGAATTTAATATTGGACTATTTTTTGCCCAATGAAATAGCGCTAGAGAAAAAGGTTGAGGCGCTACGTAAGGACATCTTTGAGCGATATATATCCAGTAATCATTGTTCCAGAAAATTAGAGAACCTGCAATCCCAAATTAATGTGTATAGTGAGAAACTAAAATTAACAAAGCAGAAAAAATTATGCCGTGATCACAATGATTTCTCTAACGGCAACATCTTCGTATGGCCGAGACCACACGAGCATACAAGACCAGGGGTAGCCGAAGAGGCAGAAGGAAGAGCCGATGACGCCACGACGCAGATGAGACGCACGAACAACAGAATGGAATCGAGACTTGATGCAACGAGCACACCAACGGATGTCAGAGCAGGAGAAAGGGCTTCTAACATCACACAATCCAAAGGAACAGTTAAACCAAATGTATGGGATGGTAATACAGTGGATGCTGAAACGTCAACCCCACCTCCAAATCAACAAGGACTGGGAATCCTAAATAAAGATACAGAACAGCTTGTTCGACGTAACAACACGAACCCAGACGACTCACGTTTTTTACCATATCCCATCAAACAAACTTATTTTACAAGAGGTCGCTCACCAAGCAAAGGTCCCAGGAAAAGGAAATTCTCCGAGGAGACACACGGACAGAGGAAGAATGTAAGGAACTAAATACCTTAGTATATGATTTTTCTACTAGAGGAATCAATGAAAATGACTTAATTTTGTTAAATAAAGGGCTAGGTTTTATACCTTCCCAAAGAAGTAAGTTGAGCAATACACTAACTGAACTAAGGTTATTTGCTAGATCGGTAGCTCTTAAACTGTATTTTAGTTCAAGTATAAAGTCTTTTGAAGCTGTTAGTAATGTACCTTTGAAAAAGAAAAGTAATTTTACTCCCCCTTTACCCAGTAATGTGGAATGTTTTACTAGAATTTGCGAGGATGATTTCTATAAATATTACATGCAGAACAACAAGCATCTTACTAAGAAGAATAGATATTATAATATGACTAGTTCTGAAGTAGCCTCACTTGCCAAATTAACACAAGATGATATGTTAACAATAAAACCAGCAGATAAAGGAGGCGCTATAATTTTAATGGACACAACTGAATATGATAGGAATATGTATACACTGTTGAATGACACTAAAACATATATAGTTATATCCATTACTGAAATACAAAGGATTATACAGAAAGTACATGATAACATCTATGATCTTCTTATGTGCAGACAAGTAGACAAAGAGCTATATGAGTTTTTATTGATTGATTTACCATTAATACCTTCCATGAAAGGTTTACCGAAGGTACATAAGGGAATTTTTCCACTCCCAATGCGCCCGATTGTTTCAGGAAGGGGATGGGTCACCTGCAATATATCTACATACTTGGAGACTATATTAAGACCTATAGTAAACTCTATTCCCTCTATTCTGAAAGACACATATCATCTTTTAGAAGACATTCATAGATTCAATGAAAACAATACAAACACTCTGAGTAAATGTGTCCTGATAACCCTAGATGCAAAAAACCTCTTCACCAGTATACCTAATGAAGAGGGTTTGCAAGCTATAATGGAAGTTCTTAATTGCAATACAGATTTTGATACCAATGAACAGATTTTAATACACCTTCTGTTACAAACAGTACTTGAAAACAATGTGTTTATATTTAAAGATAAATATTATCTACAGCAATGGGGAGTAGCCATGGGCACCCCCGTAGCTAACACCTACGCGAATTTGGTTGTCTTCAATTGGGAGAGGAATCATTTATTTAATGAAATAAGATATATTAATAACATAAAAATGTATAAGAGGTTTGTAGATGATATTTTGATTCTATGGGAAGGCACTATTGATGAATTTGAAATGTTTTTATCAGACTTGGAATCTACCACTCAGTTTTTAAGATTCACCATGGAATGGTCTTACACTAACATTAGTTTTTTGGATATCAATATAATAATAAAAGGAAATATAATAGAAACCAGCTTATACAGGAAAGCATGTTGGGTAAACAATCTCTTACATTATAACAGTATGCATCCTAGATACGTGTTTCCAGGTATAGTAAAGAGTCAGCTTATCAGAGCAGGGAGGCTATGTGCAAATGAACAAGTACTTAAAGATGAAATAGACAAGATGGAAGGATTGTTTTCAGAAAGAGGTTATAACATGAAAATGGTGCATGAAATAAGAAAAGAAGTGTTTTCGACACATGATCTCACGAATGAATTGACAATGAGACATAGGATATCTCATACTAGATTTGAAATTAAGGAAGGGACGTCTCTTAATACCTACAATAGAGTAGCATATATGATGCAATATACCAATGATAATTTAGATCTAAAAATATAATTAAACAGAACTGGAAGCTCTTGATTATAGATGAAACAACATGGAATATAATAGGTGAATATCCGAAATTTCTTTTTAAGAATTCCCCCAATTTAAAAAGATTATTATGTTTCAAGGAAGGTAAAGGAAATTTAAACAAACATTTACATCTTAACACTATTGGAACTTTTCCATGGACTAGATGTAGTATGTGTAGATATATTACCAATGAACAAACATATAAACATCCCAAAATGGATTTCATATTTAAACCCAGGTTCTATGCAAGCTGTAACTCCATGAATTTGGTCTATCTAGCGACATGTACAAAATGTGAAGCATTCTATGTTGGCTTAACCAAGAGAAAGTTTAAGCAAAGAATATACAATCATATATATGAAATAAAGAAAAATAATGACAAGAATGCTTTAGCCAAACATATACTTGAATACAGGCAGCACAGTTTCAAATTTAGAGTACTACAACTAATAGAATTGAACAAGAGATGGGGCAACAACATGAATATTTTGGCAAATGTGGAATTATCATGGATTCTAAGATTGGGTGCTCACTTACATCCAGGTCTGAATCAGAGCATTTGCATCAAACCAGTACTAGACAGTAGGATATACAAATAAAGCATCCTTGTGTTGTTTTCATGTACATACATATAATTATGTCATGTTTATGTTCCTTAGCTTTAAGTCTTGTAGATATATATTTATGTTTACATATCAACTTGTTATATATATATATATATATATATATTTTTATCATGACATATTGCCCCCATACAAGTATGCTTAAAACACACTCTAGTATTTTAATGGTTGATTTTAACATTTTATATATAAAAATACCTATTTAAACAAATCATTCATTCTATTTATTCATTCATTTATATTTGTGTTTATATATATATATACACAAGATCTACATTTATATGTGTATATATCATATAATAAAAAAAATATATGAACTACATACTTGATATATGTTTGTATATATATATATATATATATATATATATATATATATATATATATATTTATAAAAAGATTTCTACATACCTATATTTTTATACATTCCATTTCTATACATTTTTATACATTTTATATATTTTTACATAGATATATGGACATGGATTTTGATAAGTATATATATATAAAGGTATATGTTGGTTGCATAGACACATAGTTCATCATGACTACCAACATATGAAAAATATTGCCACTACACATAATTGATCATGACATACTTTTTATACTCTTTATATATATATATGTCTAAATGAGAAGCTTACCTTACATATACATACAATTTATAATATACATTTTTGATACATTTTTGTAACATAGATTTTTATCACATATATTTATACTTCATTATAGATTATTATATGAGATTTATTTACTCTTTATTTATTTAGATATATTCATATATGTATATATTTATTAGAACAGTTTTAACTGAATGGATTTGTTTATCTGATTATTTGATCATTTAAAAATATGTTCTATCACTAGATATAAATTATATAAATTATATGAATTATATGAATATATATTTATTTTTATCTATTTTTATTTATTGACTATTTATCTACGGATGCATTCTATATATGAATATAAGAAACATAAAGAGAAGCTGACTAGAGCTGTTTTATACTGCCTTCCTGTGTATAAAGTGAATCTTTGCACTGAATCAAGATGAATCAATTAATTGAATAATTACTTAATTAGATGCTTGATTGAATTGCTACTGAGTATATATACTAGGTGAGTTCATTGTTTTAATTGTGAAGATCTGAGGAAGCGCACTTTCGGTGCGTGAAAGCGCTTATCCACTCATTTATTTTATTGAATAAAGAAGTTTTCTACATGTAATCTTGAAGTGGTTTTGTTCCTGGTGCCGAATTCGTCAGTGTTTCATACAACATATTGCCATCCTGAGAAGTTCAATGGTGTGTTCTTATGATGGCTCTAAACAAAGGAGAAAAGCAAAACCAACATATAAAACAACCTATAGGCCAGATTTGCCTTTCCATAGGGAGATAGAGAACCCATATCCAGCATACAGAAGCAGAACTTAGAGAGAATAAAATAAAATTAAAAATGGAAAAACCCTCCTCAGTTCCCTAAGGAAGACAAAAAAAAAATCACACATGTCAAATTGTGGCATCTGATGTACAGCTATAACATAAACTAAGAAAAAGTCTGGATTATTTTAACAAAGATATTTTCTTGGCCAGCATGTATTGCAGTCTATACATTCTAAGTTGGAAAACACCACACCTGCCATGGCTAAGATCTAAAGATCATTTGGATGCACAACTATACCAAGTATTTTAAAACTACTGGTATGTGGTTATTAAACAAAACATAGCAACACATCTTAACACTGTAAAAAATTAATAAAACAGAGAAAACAACAGGTTAATATCAGTACTAGGTACACAATTAAAGAACATCCTAAAGACACTTCAGTACAAAAGAATATGTCAATAAATCCATCCCAGTAAAAATAATATGAAGTTCAACCTTCTGTTGTACTTTTATCAAGCTTCTTAAGGCCTCTGCCAGACAAACATATCCATCCATCCTCAACCCCCCCCCCTTTCTCATTTTTTTTGCACATGGGGTCGGGGTGTCACTTCAACAATGACAATCATCTAGAGCCAAGGTTTACATGTCGGGTGACCAGCCCTGCTGAGGTAGTTCATCTGTACCACACACTCCCACACACACGCACACCTAGGGTCAAGTTAGAATGTGCAATCCACCTACTGCAAGTCTTTGGGATGTGGGAAGAAACCAGAGCACCCAGAGGAAACCCATGCAAACACAGGGAGGATATGCAGACTCCACACAGGAGGTATCCTATCTGGGAATCGAACCAGAGAACCTCTTGCTGTGAGGCAACCATATGTCATTAGCTAAATTCAGAGATACCAAGAAAATCTCCAACCATGCTTTACCACTGGGTGGGCTCAACATCTCCTGTGTGGTATGGAATTACAGTGATTTCCTTGAGTTTATGGGTCCTTGTTTGGGAAATTGTTGGTATATTTCATTCTCTTGTGTAAAGGACTCAGCTTCTCTTTGGCAATGTTTGTTGTCTTGATTAAGAAGGCATAGAAGCAGAGATGAAAGACTGGGGAACCTCACTCAATACAGCCCATGATGGGTGGTATTTTTGAACATGTTTGCTTGTTAACAGATGGTGACTTGTATGAAGTAAGAGGTTGCTTTCATTTTTTATTTGTGTACTTCCATTCCATTTCATTGTTTGTTCTTAGCCCCTCTACTTCATCACCCTCATCATCTGAAGCTTCCAGCAGTAGTTTTGCATCCTCCAGAAAGTCTTGGTTCTCAATTGTGTACCACAAAAATATCCTTCTCTCTCACCTTCTCTGCCACTAATAATGTTGGCTACATCAATGAGGTGTGGTAACCCATCCCCTCAGCTCCTTTTTGAAGAGAAGCATTGTTTACCACAGTTTAAATATTAGCTATGAGTAATCTGCCAAGAAATGCAGATGGAAATTACCTCAATGAATCTACTTGTTTGATTGATTGTACTGAATAAGCTAGTCATTTGTTTTCAATGATTGCATGACCATGAGAAAATACCTGCCTATGGTGGTGGTGGTGGGGTCTATGAATTGAGGCACCTCTTTGAATGCACTCAGTACTCAAGAAAGGTGTTCTGGTAATTGTATTACTTTCTATAATAAATATACAGCAAAACAATGCAGTTTGAAGCCTACAATTTTTTAGGGATCCTGCTATTCACACATTGATATGACTTGTCCTATTTTTGAAATTTTTTCAATTAATTGCATGAGTCTTAAACCCTGATTGCATTTCTTTCTCCAAACATGTTAGTGGATATTACCTCCTGCAACAACTGTACTGTTGATCCACAAGAAATCCGCTAGACCGCTGAGTTTCTCTGTACAAAAAGATTTTATTCAGATTGTACAGAGGAACTCAGCGGTCTAGCGGATTTCTTGTGGATTAGTTGGTGTCCAAGTATTGTAACTGTACCGTTGATGTTAGAGTTACAATCTCAGCCACAAAGGAGTTTACACACATGGCTTGTTGTGTAAGGGTCAGTCCAGTTTCTGATAAAAGCAGGGAGAGATGTCTGAACAGGCTAAGTAGATTTTCATCTGTAGGCACCATTTTGAAATACGCTAGCATCTCATCCTGTTCCTTTGTCATTCAATTGATAGTTATTCAGCATAAAATATTTAATATTGGCACTTAACATATAAAGAAATATATTTATCTCAGTAGGTAGGTAGGAAAGAAGAGAATAAGTGACCATCTTCTTTGGGCTAGCCACCCCCCATATTTAGTAGTCTTTTGACATTAATCCATAACTTGCAACTGCATTTCTTGTCTGTATGCCTGGTTTACAAAAGACTATTACAGATGGCAACTGACATGCTTGCTGTAACCAAATAAGCATGGAAGGTGTACTAGGAATCTTATTCCATTAAATCCAACAGAATCACATTTTATTAAAATGGTAAAAACTAGAAACCGTTTCTCATGCTCATTAGTCTTGCTTCTGTGTGGAACATAGATGACAAACATGCCTAGTACTCCTCAAGGATTAAGGGGAAACCAACTTAGACAACTTTTGGAGATGTGAGCCATACCCACAGTTGCTTATATTTGCAAGTTGTGGCAGGCTTTTAAACTATAACTTGAATAAATGAACCTAAAGGAGGTTGCATCCAGTGTAGGATAACCCTCCTACCTTTAAATAAATTAAATTCTGGATCTTTGGGCCATCCTCCACAAAGATTCAACCAGCCATGGGGTTGTTATTCTTTTGGAAGCCACTCACAATATTTTGGCAATTATCTTAGGATGTTGATGATATTTTATCTGGAGATATTGTGCCAGTGACATATTTAATGTCATTGGATTGTTGGAATTTAGCTTAAACATAATAGGTATACTAGCAGTGGCATTTATGTCGGCAGGATTTTCAAAAGAGTTGAGAGGAGTGGAATATTGACTTAAAATATGCGTGGTAAGATAATAAGGTCAAGGGAATGTAATTTATTCTTCATCTGCTTTTATTTTTTAGGGTTGCTTTTACAATGATATTATGATATATGAACTATAGATATTGAATGCAAATATTGGACTAGAATAAACAGCTTACCATGAATATAGAGTAAAAGCATTTAAAGCTGTCACTGTTATTACATTATATACTTACCTTATTCCTTTAGTAGTATTAATTACATTTTCATAGAAAAGAAGTCTTCTTCATCACTAACCCCTTTTTTCTCAAAATTAAATACAAGTAACAACAAAAAGCTGAAAAATTAAAAAAAAATATATAGGTATAGAAAAAATATAAAACAGTTATTTGGGTTTTTTCTGCTGTCACATGAAAACCATATTTGGACAACACATTCTCCATAGAACTATGACTGTTGTATTGCAAGTGTATTTAACTAGTAACTACAGGCAATGAATAGTCACTGGAGAAAATTATGGGACTGCAGGAGGAAGTGAAAAGGAAGGTGATGAACTAACAGGCGCTACAACAGCAAATTTTGGTGGCCAACTTAGTCACCACCTCCAAGACTGTGCCAGCTCCAAAGATATTAAGCAGGGAAGATGACTAGCAAATGCTATTTAATGACATCTGAGTTCTATGCCACCACTCAGAGTTACAGCAGAGCAAACTGAGCAAGAATCATGTCATCATAAGTGCTAGGAGAGACACTGAAAAAGTAAATGGGCATAGAAGTGAGTGAGCGCATGGGCCTTGGTAAACTTAATTAAAAACTTTCAGGTGGGGTTGGTATAACCCCTGATGTACAATGCACAGTAACATTAAATTCCTAGATGTTTAATGTGGATGTCGGACAGCTGGCACAAAAGTTTAAGGCTGTGAACTGTAGTTCCTTTGACAAAGAGCTTAATTTTCTCAACTCTTATTTGGCTGCTGCGGGGGCCTTTAGCAAGTCACTTAACCAGACATTGCTTCAATTCACTCCTAAAAAGATACTTTGCATCCATCGGCCTACCTGATTAACAAATGGGTAATATTATTGGTATCATCATCATCATCATCTTAAAAACCAACAGGTGTACAGATTATGATGTAAAGCATATTTTAAAGGTATGACTTGAACCTGTTTGCAACAGCATAGTAAAAAGGTTAGACATTTTTGTTGTTGACTGATTTGAAAAAAGCTATGTCTAGTAAAATAAGAAAATGGGTACTGCAAAGTATGCCTGAGAACTCTGATATGTTAGTAACTTTGGTAGAACCCTTATTGGTTAATCACATAGTGTTAAAACATGAATTGTCTAATTCTAAGGATAGATCAGCAGTAAGAAATATACTTTCTTCTTTGAAACATACCACAGCAAGTAATGTGGTATTTTGTTATAAATGAGGAAACAAGGATCATACTGCTAAGTTCTGTACCACAAAGAAAGAACATAAGGATATGACAGAAATGTGAAAACTGGAAAGCCATCTTTAAATGAAGCAGTTCTTGGAGAGTGTGATAAAAGAGGACAGGGGTCTTTTAGGAGTATGAGGTAGAAAAGGTGCTTTGAACTTGGACATAAATTTCTGCACAAAACTGACCAATGTCCGAGCCTAAAACACCTTCTCTACCCCATACTCCTAAAAGACCGCTACCCTCAGTTGACAAGCTATTACTAACAATCACTAAATAATGCAGCAGTTGATGCACTTTACTCCAGTACCATTGGAAGAAAAATGGAACGCTGTAGCAATAACCTTAAGACAAATCAAAGAACAATCCTTTAAAACAGAAAGGAATATTTTAAATGAGCATAGAACTGCTTTTTTGTGCCTGTTGGCTAACAATGCTTAACAGCAATTAAAAGACAATATTACTAAGGCATGTCAACAATTGACACCAGACAATTCCTAGCCTGTGTAATATTATAAACTTTCTAACATCCAAATATTTTAATATGTACCTGCAACTTTTAATTGCTCAGCCTATAAATCTATCATTCTCAATCCAGGTTTTATAAATTCTGTGAATCTCAAATGTCATTTCCTCTGTACTAACTATGTTGTTGTTGTTGTTTGTTTTTCGGCTTTTCCCAGTAAGTGGTCGCCACAGTGGAACTCCGGTCCACTAATGTATATGCAAGTCAAAAATGTTATCTCAATGGAGAGCATGTAAATATCATGCACATGTAATGCATCTGATGCTAATTTGGTTCTGGAGCTTTTCTACCAGGGCCTCTGTTGAAAAGGCACATTGCCCAGATGAGCTATCACAGTCAATTAATGCAGTAAATAAAGAAAGAAAGAGTCAACCCTGCGTCACTGTGTTGTAAGAATGCTAGTGAAATAAAGAGTATATTTACATGTAAGGGAGGTTCAAGCCCTGCTCAAGTCTGATTTCCCAAGTGTTAAGGCGTAAGATTTTTAACAACCAAAAAGTGGATGTAATACGCATTCATAGTAATAAAAAAGAATGTCCATTCACACATGTAGAAAAAATGCAGTTCTTGGAAAGCTGTTTTATCCTGTGTCTATAACCTTCAATTCAGCTCATGATGTAATATTAGGAAAAGATTTTCCTCCATTTTAAGGCACTATGGAAATATGTGTGTGTTGGGTGGATGGCCTATAGATGCAGTGTGGCAGACTGGTACAACTGACAAAAGAGATGTCCATCACCAGTTGGCAAACCTCTACAATATATAGATAGATGGTATGGAGAATGAAGGAGGCATAGAAACTTTAAAATGAACAAGAATTTGGTTGAAATTAGTAAGTAAAGTGATGTCTGAATTCAGAAGCATGACCATAAAGAGAGCAACAGGAACCCGAACTGTAAGAGATGGCAGCATAGTAAGTGAAGGTGAACTGATGAGAAACTCTGAAATAAGTCAGATCAAGCCACAAAAAACGGCGGAATTCGGGTCCTCAGCTCGAACAGGAAAAAAAAGTGTTGTTAGAATCTTCCAACTGCAGTCACACTCCTGTGTCAAAAAGAAACTCCGTTGTCCATAAAAACACAGGTTTATTGTAAAATCACAAAACACTCCATAGGTATAAACCAAACGATGTTAGTGGTTAAGCGCTTTCATCTGACTCCCTCAGATTTCATCAGAACCAACATTAGCACTTAGCACACCCCTTTTATACTTAGTTTGGCGCCAAAAAACAATTTAATTGACAATATTTCTTAAAAACATTATTCCATATATTTCTAAAGTAAATAAATTTGTGTCAATTCCTAACCAATGCATTTAGATACTGGGTCATATAACATGAATAAAAATGTATACAAACATTTGTATGCCTAGATACCTCCATTTCATATTCATAAAAAATGTATACTACCCTAATTATTAGAAAGATAATATACTGTAGCCCTTGTGTGTGTGTGACTATGTTTGAATATATAGTCCTAATCTCATTCCCGGTCCAAAAGTAGGAAACGCTTGATACTAATGAAATCATTTAAACCGGGGGGAGATGTGGCATCACATATGATTTGCCACTCACTTTCCTTGTATGATAGATAAGTTTTCCAGTTACCCCCATACACAGCCAATTCCACCTGATCAATTATTGTAAATTTAAATGTATGATCCTCACCTTTGTCTAATACATGCCTACTAAGTGCATTTTTAGTGTCTTTTTTCTTTATTCTATGCAGATGTTCATATACCCTTGTTTTTAGTTTCCTCTCTGTCTTGCCTCAGATCAGTCAGATCAAGGCAGAAGTCAGCAAGGATACCGACAGTAAGCATTAGCACAGAAATTGTGATAAAACTAGAAAAGAAATTGTCTGAGTGCAAAAAGTTAGAGAAATAAGAGAATATATTTTTGGATCCTAGTTCTGCTTGAGTGCAGCACAGAATACAGTTAAAGTTAGACTCTTAGAAGAAAGAGTCTGTGAGTCATGAAACCAGTAAAACTGATACATTTTGTTTTGCACTCTCTTTGCATTAAGGAAGTACCATGGGAAAGGAAAAGAAAGTAGGAGAAAAATGATATATGCTTCTTCTAAGACAGAGAATGGAGAGAGAGAGAGAGAAAGCAACATACAAGAGAAAAAAAAAAAACAGTCAAGAGGTCTATACTGATAGCAAAAAAAGTAAAACAGAAGATGATTTGCGATTTCTGTTAGAACGTATCCTTTACGGGGGGAGGATTTACATGAGGCTGCTGTACCAGTGTATGAGGGAATAAACTACACTTAATATGAGTCAATTTGATGAAGAAAGTAAGAGTTATTGAACTTACTGAAGAACAACAATGAAAATGCCATACTGAGTGGTAAGGAGAGCGGCTAAGAAAGTACCATGAAATAAAAAGAACATAACATTTCCATTCAGTTTATTTCATAGTACTTGCTTGGCTGCTCTCCTAAGTACTCATGGTGTGGTATTTTCATTGTGCTTAGTTTTGCTTTAACGAGGTTTGCTGTTTCATCAGTTGTAAATTACTGAAGAAAGTAACAGTGACTTAATAAACTTACTGACACATCAGGAAAAAAACTTAAAAAGGCATAGTGGGAGCATGTTAACTTAAGTAGAAAAACACAGAATGTTAAGAAGGCTGTGGAGAAAATTGTGAATAGAATATTTCCATTACTTCTTAGGCTTCGTATAAACGTTGACATCTTATACACAATAAGTAAAGAAAGAGAGATTCTGCATAAGTTAATAATGCCAGAATCTTAAAAGTCACTGGTATTGAAGGTATGCAATAGTCAGATGTTAGGCCTCTGGGAATGGATGAAACTTTGACAAAATTCTACTGGTCTGACACAGAACCAGTATAACTGATTCAATTAGCACCCTGAGCTGATGCTATGAACTAGCACTGTACCCCCTCAGCTCTTCAAGTGATAAAAAATAAATAAATAAATAAATTAAAAAAAAACACTTCACTATAATAAACTGTAAGACATTGTTTTATTACAGTTAGATGTATACACATCAAATTAATATTCTCCCCACCTGTGCATATGACATCTGCAGACTGCATTTAGTACTCTGCTACCCGAACACTTGTGGCCAGTCCGTGCATGGGATTTCACAGGCTGAATATTGCACACATCATTGTTACCATTGTATATTTTGCTGAAGTTATGTTTATTATGACCCCCTAGTTATGAACTAGATGTTGCCTCTTAGCTGGTGCTATGACATATTGGGTCCACCTCCACTTCACTATCATCCCCTGCAGTTGAATCATCCACAAACTCTACATCATGCACCGCCTTCTATTTTGCTGACTCCTGGACTTCTTTGCCTCAGATGTCTCTCCACTGTATCTGTTTCTATATCATAAATTTGTGAAATAATACACACATATGAAAAAATGTTACCACACGTTTCAGGACTATACTGCAGTGCACCACCAGAGATATCAAACATTGTAAATTATATCAAAAGAGTTAGAACATATATCCAATAATACTTCAGCTATAGAAATGGACTGTGTTGTACATATTCTCTGGCATAGTCTGTAGGTTTCTTATTGGTATCATTAGCCATGACTCTATGGCATATCCAGCATTGCCAATAACCTGGCCTATAGAAAAGCACTCTTCTGAAATTTCTGCTGTAAGTCACAAATGCTCCACATGAGGGAGATGCATGCACTGCCTCAGTGGCCTACTGCCACATTGTATACCATATCTGGTACTTTATAGACCATCTGGCAGGTTATGGACTTTAATCCCTTATGTTTGATATACCATTGTCCTTCTTCCCCATATGGGACCTTTATTACAGTCCTAGTCCTTCTGGGAAAGGGGCTATGTTATAAAAGGCCTATGTGGTGCTGCTTCTTTCCACTGCTTCAAATGTTGTAGTATGCCACTAAGAAAATGGTGATGCATCCATGAGGCAGATGACAGGGATACACTTAGAGGGTAGTTCAATGTAGCCAGAATTCACAAACCCACACAAATGTGGGTGTCCTCAGAGATGGGCACTCCCAAAGCCAGATTGTGGTCAAATGGGACCAGAAGTAAGGTAATTAACCAGGCTATCCTCAACCATATCAGTATCCCACTACTTAATTGTCTTTCCCCATTTACCAAAAGAAAAAAAAAAGGTTTAAACTTGTCAACAGGCATATTATTTTCTTCTTTACTTTTCAGTGATCATAGAAGTTTGGATATAATTTAAAAAGTTTATTTCAAATTTTGCAGCAAAAACATTGATGACCACTTGTTAAACAAAACAGAAAGTTCTTATACCAAAAAAAAAAGCTTGGAATGTTCTCATATTTATTCAATGAGTATCTGGCAAGCCATTAATTTACAAGAGGCATGTTGGCATTTGTAGTTCAATAGCATATACATATGACATACACATAACATGATGATGCTCATGTTCACTACAATCAATTCCTTCTTTTAAACCATAACTAGTCTTGGATACAGGAGTCAAGTATTAATACACACATATGGTTATGTGAAGTTTGCAGGAAGTCAAAGGCAATATGCAATGCATTTGCTAAAAGCTTGGTACATCCCATTGTATGAAAATCTCCTTTTAAAAGGCAGACCAAGATCATTGTGTAGTGAAGTGACTTGGTCAAAATCACACAACAGTCAAATAATGGTTAAAGGAATCAAACCCTGCACTACAGGAAGCAGGTCTAGCAGCTTATAACGTGTCTCATCTGCTCTAAGTGTCAAACAATACCTCTTGCAATCCAACGCAGTGTATTTTACACCTGCATGTCTGCAAAAAGAAAAAACAAGCTAAATTAATTTTTTTTTTGTCCAGTTTATTCACAACTAAATAATAAACACAATATCAACAATTAAAAAACAAGGAAACCAAGGCTCTTACCCTAAGAACATGATGATGCTCATGTTCACTACAATCAATTCCTTCTTTTAAACCATAACTAGTCTTGGATACAGGAGTCAAGTATTAATACACACATAAGCACAAGCATATGCATGTGTGCACGCGTGGTCTTGCAAGCGTACGCACGTGCGTGCACACACACACACATGCACACACGCACACACAACACACACACACACACACACACACACACACACACACACACACACACACACACACACACACACACACACACAGGTGTGACTATCAGTTGCAACCACTTGTTTGACTGTACATCTCGGATATCTGCTGGAGATCAAGTGAATGAATACATAAATAATGACCAGAAAAGTATCTTAGCTTACTGCTGTCTGAGACGCACAGTACAGCCCATTGAAAATTCTCAGTTCCCCATCAACTTCTTAGCTCAACAATCAGAGACAGATTCACAATTGGAACTTTTTAAATATTTTGCTTATGTAGCTAGAGTAATAAGCTTTGCATTAGCAAGCCTTTTTTGAAGGAAATAAAGTCTGAAACTCACATACCTGCCATTATTTAGTGACTGAAATCTGCAATAGCTTGCCAGAAGGCAACACATTTTACAAGGAACAATGCAATATACTTATCAACTTTTTTGCTTGTGAATTTTCAACAATGCTAAATGTAATAGAGGGGCATGCCAAAAAAGCAACAGTTTTTGTTTATTTATTTTACTTTATTTAACAAAGTAAATCTACTTGACAAAATGTCCCTTTTCACGGCTGACCTGGGAGCACTGTGTTGTTAAATGAGTTTCTCAAACTTGCGCAGTAGCCAAATGGATAGGGAAGAAATCAAGCCCTTTGATTCTGAAAGATTAAATGAAGCATTTCTTTATCAGCTGACAAACAAGAAAACTCTAATTTTCTTTAAAAGTTAACAGAACAAAAGCTGTTGCTTTAATATGTATTTTACAAATAATAATAACTATAATACTGTAATGACTCGCATTGTTAACTGAATATAATCCTCGGTTATTTGCCAAAAAATAAAGAATTTAATGAGGGACATAGAAGGCTAAAATATGACATCAAATTAGAGATGTTCTGAAAAATCAGGGAAGGATACTAAGATGCATGCAAAGAAAAGTAATTTTCTTAGAGAGTTAACAGAATAATATCGTATCAATATGCACCCCCTGAACGATAGAAACTATAAATCTGAATTGACTGGCATTATCAGCTTACTGTAGTCCTCTGTGATTTTCTAGAAAATCAAACATTTTTATTTGGCAAAATCAGAAATGTTCTTCAACTTCATGCATATCACAGTGCTCATCTGCCGAAGTCTTTACAGATGAAAAAGAAAAAGACTAAGCAGTCAAATGCATATATAATTATTATATTGAACGTATTAAATAAAACTATACAGATAATCCATGAGGTTAATGGTAAAGATGTCATCCCGATAGCACTATAAAATAGACTGTAAGATGTTAAAATGGAATTAAATCAGTTCAGTCAAACAAGAGCTCATTCTACTCAAAGGCCAGGTGGACCATCTTCAAAATCAACAATGTCCTCCCTTCAGTCAAACTCAATCAGATTGTCATGAATCAAACTTCCAGCCAAACAGTAGATTCATAGATTACTACTAGACTAACTAGCCTTGCAGACCATTTAAAGCCTAGCCAATTATCCCATGAGAGAATCAAACCCTGCACCTTTTATCTGTAAGGTAAACACCTTAACCATTATGCCAAAGAGGCAGTCATAAGATTAGCTATGCAGACTCTGTACTGTACTACACAAAGAAGCTGACTATTTACTTCTGAAAACACCAGCGCATGACAAATATGAAATAGAACTGGGGGACAACTGCATTAGAGAGGAAGCAACCCTCAGTGACTGAAAAGTAAAATGAAGTGAAGAGCGAGTCTAAGTTTTTGAAGAATGATTAGCTTAACAAAATCTAGGACAGCTTTGAGACAAAAGTTTGTCCTCTGCTAGAATGCTTGCACACTCGCATACTGTCTCTCTCAGATGTTTGCACTCACACACACACACACGCGCACAATTATTACCGCATCCACATGCCCATGAATTAATCACTGCATAGTGCATTTTTTCTTAAAAATACTGACTTAATGATAGACTGCTAGTCTGCTATTGGTTGGTTTGAGTGTGCTAAATTCTAAGATGTCTTTCTCTCATTGTATCTACATTTGTGCCTATGAAAGAGACAAAATCAGAACTGTCACACATCATAGTGCAACTGAACCAGGCTTAGAATATTTTTTTTTTTACATGTTTGAGGCTCCCCCAGCTGGCAGAGGGCCCTGTGAAAATTGCTTAGTCTGAACCTTGTACTGGATATGGCCATGTGCATTCCATATAGCCCGGAAATGTGCATATGAAGGTGATACATCTCAACCAGATCCTGCATGGCATCTCTAGCCATATAGCAGAGGTCCAATATTTCTGTATCATGGAGAACATGGAATTTTAGGCAGAGATAGATGACTCAGCAGTGTGGATATCTGCTGCAAGAACAGTCTCTTATTTATTTAATTATTTATAGACATTTGATTACTGGGAAAGTTTGACTGGGTAGGACCCCATTTTCTTGGTTGTGCAAGGATGCATACTGCTGTTGGCTATGAAGTCTTTTAAAATGGTTATGAAGAATGGGAGGGTGTTAACATGATGGATAGAGGAAAGGCCTTAGTGACATGGTGCAAGTACAGATAATGCCCAACAGATTTGATAGGCTACACAGGAGTTTTTAGTCATTGGATCATAATGACTAACTAGAAACATAGTTGTGTAGAATGTTATTTAGTGCTAGACAAGCTGATGGGTTCTGAATTATTTTATAAGCTGTAAGAAGTTACATATATGTTAGTTAATAGGGAAATTCTAATCAAATTTATGCCTTTTAGTGCTATACATATATATTTTGAAAGGGGTATTCACAGCAAATGTGCCATTTTTGTTATAACATTGTTCATTTTTTGATTTTTGAGATGCTTGAAGATTAGTAAGGTTTGGAGAGACATAAAAAAGTATATGGAGGAAATAAATAGTTTTAGTTGCATTGGTGAGAATGATTTGGCTTTATAAAGCATCCTTAGTTTTTATTTTATTTTATTTTATTTATTTATTTATTTTACATTTGTTGACTGGGATAGTCCAACTGGATATATGTCCATTTTCGGTGGAGGCCTGGGTCGAAAAGCTCCACATACCAAAAAAGAGACAGTGCATACATCACTGAGTGATAAACTGAGGCAGACATGTTTAGAAAACTATAGACACAGAATACAAGCAGATATCAATATGCACAATGTGCAGACTTACATCTGATTGGCAAAGACGTATCAGAAAATGTGAACATAGAATACAATCAGATCTCATAATTCACAAAGCTTAGACATTCAAATGCTATGAGGCATAGATACTTGGCTAAACAGCAGGTTGGGTAGCAAGACATGTATTAGTGAAGTTGTTAGTCAGGTTTAGAACAAGAGCACAGCCAATGAAATGTGAGGTATTTTTTGAGTTCTCTTTTAAATAGGGGTAGTGAGGTTTCCTTGGTAATGGTAGTAGGGAGTAGATTCCAAATTTTACTGCTTGAGTTGGTAAATATAGCATCGCCTGCAGAGTTGTTGGATTTTTAGGTCAGTATCAATAGTTTATCAGCTAAGCATAATGGTCTGGGGGCACTATGAAGGGTGAGAATATTTTTGAGGGCAGGGGGTGTTATCAGGTTGATGGAGTATTTTACTATTATAAGCTGACTGAACTGTAGAAGGGTAGGATACTCTAGCCATTCTAGTCCTTTCAGGTTCTGGCAATGGTGGGTCCTAAAAGCCATGCCAGTAGCGAATCTGGCTATATGATTATAACATCCTGATAATTTGTTGAGATCGGTTTTGGATAGGTTGGTGAGTACAGGGGAGGCATACATAAGGGCAGAGAGGAAGTGTGATCTTGCAATATCTACCCTAGCTAGGGGGGTGAGGAGAGGTTTGGCTCTGTACAGGGAGCCAAGTTTTTGTTGATGGACTTAGTGTGATTTACATGTTTATCAAATTTAAGATTGTTGTCTATTATTACGCCTAGAAGCTTTGTATGGTCATCAGGGGAGATAATGGTGTCATTGCTAGATTTGATGTTGAAGGAAGGAGGAGAAATTCTACGGTTAGGGGAGAAAAGTAACTTGGTTTTGTTAGGATTTAGAAGCAGGTGGTGATTAGCTAGCCATGTTTCTACCATGCTGAAAGTGGTCTGGGTGAGGGTTAGAAGTTGTGTAGGAGAAGAGGTGGAGCATATTAGCACTGAGTCATCTGCATATTGGATGCAGGTGGCTCCTGGGATGGTGGTGTGCAGATCATTGATAAAGATAGAGAAAAGAAGGGGACCTAGTATGGACCTTTGTTGGACACCTAGGGTTAGAGGAAGTTGGGATGACTGCTTTCTCTGCCTTAAGACAGCCTACTGTCTACCGTTTAGGTAGGAGTGAAACCATTGTATTGTGTGTTGGTCTAAACCCATGGTTTATAGGGTACTGAGCAGTAGCTGATGGTTGATCATATCGAAATCTTTTGAGAGATCTAGGAAGAGTGCCAAAGATAGTTTGTTGTTATGATGAAGACTGATGACATTAGAGAAAGATAGAAGAGCCGTGATGGTACTGTAGTATGGCCTAAAGCTGTGCTGAGAGTTGGCGAGCTTTCCATTTTGAATAAGAAAGTGCATGATTTGTGTATGCATCTTTCCATGATTTTAGCCAGTGGTGAAAGAATGGCTCTAGGTCTAAAGTTAGATAATTTTGCAGAACTTCCTCCTTTATGGAGAGGTATAACGTGCTATTTTACATATTGCTGGAATGGATCCTTCTGAGATGGATCTGTTTATCAAAATAGAAATGGGAAGTGCTATGGCATCTGCTGCTTTTTGAAGATATTCAGCTGGGAGGTGGTCGGCAGCTAGTGTAATAGGTTTTAGCTTTTTGAGTAAGGTCCAGATCAGGTTGGTGGGTACAGTTTGAAAGGTAAAGGTGGGTTGGGTGGATCAGGGCTAGATGTGCCAGAGCTGGTGTTTGTGTCTGATGGAGTGAGATGGGTAGCTAGAGACTGGATAGTTTCAGTAAAGAAGGAGCTTAAGCTGTTTGCAATTTCTACAAGGGATTTATCAAGGGCAGCTGATGGGGTAGGAGTGGCAGAACTGCCTGGTTGGAGAAGACTGTTAATACCAGCCCAGAACTTTTGAGGATTTAGCTGATATTTTTGTTGTAGGAGAGTGTAGTGATTTTTTTTCGTCTAGAATGACAGATTTTTTGGTCTGATTCCTTAGCTGCCGGTATCTTACTTGGTCCATAGGGGCTCTGGTAACATGCCACCTGGCACAGGCATTGTTTCTTAGTTTAATCTTGGTTTTTGTTTCTTTAGATAGCCACGGTGCAACTGTGGCTTTTACACGAATGGTACTGTATGAGATTTTCTTATGCAATGCGGTGTATGTAGGTTGAATTTAAGATTATCATCCATCATCATGCCTAATAATTTGATATCAGAGGTGACTTCAGTGGTTGCATTATCAAGAAAGAAGACTTTAAATTTAGTTTTTTTTTTCATGAGAGGGATTTGAGGAAGAAAGTAGTAGTTGTTAGGGGTGAGCATTAGTTGTGCTTTATAAAGCCACTGTTTCAGTCACTGTAAATACTTCCGGATTCATTTTTTTTGGAGGTGTGCCACATTGTCAGATGTGCAAATAAATGTGGAATTATCTGCATACTGTATTAAGAAGGCCTGCTGTGTGGATGTGTAGAGCTTGATGGTGAGAACATTAGAGGATGGGACCAAGGCTAGAGCCTTGTGGTACACCGGTGGAGACTAGTACGTATGGAAAAGGGTGGAGTGCCATTATACCTATTGAACAGGTAGCTTATGAATCAGAGAAGGGTGGACTGAGAGGAACCTAATGAGGGCATTTGAAGTAGAAATTTGATGTGGCAAACTGTGTCAAAGGCTTTAGACAATTCTAGAGATATGGAGGAGAGCAGTATGTCATTATCTCTTTATTGACATTATCTATATAAGTTAGAAGTGCAGTTTTATTACAGTGGGAAGGATGGAAGCCTTGTTCATCGGTTCATAGGTTCATAGGTGTGTACTAGGCTAAGGCACTAGAGCCATTACAAGCCTAGCCCATAGAAGTGCCCTGGCAACGTGCCGCCCAACATTAGTTCCCAATGCCTTTTATCAAGTAGAGCCACTACAGTGATCCCCAGGGTGAACTTTCTATTTCTCATCCACTCATCAAGATTTCTCTTGAAGAGGGCCAGTGAGGTGCTCTGCTTGACATGTATGGGAAGTCTATTCCAGAGCATGGGCAGTCACTGGGTTATGAAACTGTCCTTCCAACATGTTCTGTTGATTATGGTAATGAGGTAGAGTTCTCTGGAGCATGTGGTGCCCGAGGGATTTGGATTTCTTTAGATGAAGCATTTCCAACAGAGCTGGGTCAGACATGGCTTTGTAAGTCAAGCAGAGATCGCCTCTAAGTAGGTGATATGAGATAGAGAATAGATGGGGTTTTTTTTGAGTCTGTCCATGTAAGACATGTGTTCAAGGCCCAGGATTCTCTTTGTGAGCTACTTTTGTGGCCTTTCCAGCTGTTGGATGTGTCTAGTGAGGTACATGGCAAATGGGGCATTATACTCGATGACTGGCCTAATGAGGGAAGGGTAGAGAGAAATGATGACGTCTTTCTTCCTTAGTAATGAGATGTGCCACATAGAAGCACTTTCTGACCACAGTGGCAGTATGGTGGTTGAAGGAGAGATTGCTGTCAATCTGTGTCCCCGGATCTCTTATCACACCTTCAGTGATCAGTTGGCTCCCATTTATGTGGCAATTAGTGGGAACTGAGTTTTTCCCAAAGGGGATGATGGCACATTTTTTGGCATTAAGCTTAAGGTCATGGTTTTGACACGTCATTGGTCTCAGTGAGGCCTTTCTGTAGGATGCCTACATCACTTGGGGAGTTAATAATGGCTCCCAGCTTGCTGTCATCTGTGAACTTGGTCAGCCAGAGTTCCTCAGTGTTGGCCAAGACTTCTGAGAAATAGATGCCAAACAGGAGCAGACCCAGGACCGATCTCTGTGGGACTCCACTCATGACTGGTCAGCAGTCTGTCTTGGAGTCCGCTACTTTCAAACTGTGGGTTCTGTCTGTGAACCAGTTTGCAACCACCTAGTGATATAGGGGTTGATGCCTAGTTTAGTGAGTGTATCAATAATTCCTGAGTGGGGAATGGTGTCAAAGGCCTTGGCCAGATCGAAGTAGGCTGTATGAACTGCCTTGCCCTCATCCACAGCTCTGGTGATTGACTCAAAGAAGTCAACCAGGTTGAGCAGACATGATCTACCTTTAATAAAACCAAATTATGTGGGATCTAGAGTTTGAAGATTCCCTATATCCTTGTTAATTAGGTCTGTGATGATGTGCTCCATAGCCTTACATATCAGATTCGTCAGGCTAATGGGGCTATAAGTCCCAGGGTCTGTAGTCGCTCCGCCTTTATGGAGAGGAATGACTATAGCAGCGCACCATTTGGTAGGGATAAATCCTGAGATGAGGCAGTGAATGAATAGAGCACACAGATATGGTGGCAGTTCACTTTATAGTTCATGTAGAACACATCCAGGGATATTGATGATCCCATGAAAGCTGTATTCTTGGCCTTGGACGATGCAGCTTTAACCTGTGCTGCAGTCATGCTGGGTGCCTGGAATTCCTCCAGTATTGTGATTGTTTTTTTGATGGGGAGGTAAAACTGGCACTGAATCTGTCGGCCAGTACGTTGGCAATATATGTTGGCTCAGTATAGGGAGTACCATTGTGGAGTAACTTACAGCAAAACTGGGCATTGCCATGGAGATTTTTGATATAACTATAGAAGGCTTTTTGGTTGTTTGTTGTGTCTGCTGCAATTCTACTTTCATAGCAGGCTTTAGAGGTTTTGATGAGGGATCTCAACTTTTTGTTGAGGCTAATAAGGGAGTTTATGCAGTCTTGGGACTTCATATTTTTCTGCAACTGCTTCTTTCTTTTGTTATAGAGTATTTAATGGCAGGGGGCTACCAGATTGGCTTCCTTTTTTTTGAGGAGGGTGTCTTGGTTCTGTTGGGTATGGCTAGTTCCATGCATTTATGTCCGTATTTGTACAGTGCATTGGAATATGATTTGGCAGGCATGCATCTATTTTCCATTGACAGGGATGCTGTGAAGTTAGCCACCTCTGTTTTTAGAAGACCAAAGTCAGCTTTGGAGAAGTTTTTCATGTTGGTTACATTTGAGGGGGGTGTGGGTGAGATGTGGATTTCCATGGTGATTAGTTTGTGGTCGGATCTAACCAGGGAGGAATTGACTATTGGCATAGAGTAATGGTTGCCCATGTTAGTAATAACCAGGTCAAGGATGTTGCTCTCTCTAGTGAGGGTAAGAATGAGCTGGTCCAGGGCATTGGAATTGATGAATTCCAGAAAGCATTTGGCCAGTTTATTGGTACATTAGTAGTTTTCCCAGATGATGGAGGGGTAGTTGAAGTCATCTAGTATGAGAGTGTTGGGTTTGACCCTAATAGTTTCCAGGGTGCTTAGGAACATGGAATGTGAGTATTGGGACATGGTTGAGGACGTATAGCAGGCTATGACCTGAATCGCCGTGTTACTCAATGTTGGTTGTACCTGAAGCATCTCAGATGTGTTATGCTGGGCTACTAGTCAGGAGGTGTGAATATCCATTATGAATATGGATATAACACTGCCTTTGGAGCTTCAGACCATGTTCTGGGGCCGAAAGATGTGGAATGAGTTATAGCCTGGTAGTGCAGAGGTGCTTTCTGCTGCTTTAAACCAGGTCTGTTACAGCACAAATGTTGATGTTCACCATTTTGAAGAGTGCTTCAAGCAAGTGCATCTTGAGATTTAGACTTCTAGCATTGAGCAGCATGACCTTCAGATTGCATTTATTTATAGCTGTTACTGTGGTCATTTGGTCTTTGGAACATCGCCTAAAAAGGCACTATAAGTGTGGCAAGAGCCTTAGCCAGTATCCAGAATCCCAGGAATGACAGATACAGGCCATCTCTGGCAAAGCATCGGGGTCTGTCAGTCATGACATCCCAAGCAGACAGATAATGGATCCCCTTAGAATGACACCAGAAACTTAGCTAATTGCTGAAGCCAATCATCTTCTGCTTGTACTGCATTATCATTCTGGGTGACAGTAGGATGTATCTCAGGGATAGGGTCATACCTGGCTGGGCCACATAATCTGAGAGCTCCTACATGTAGCTTTTCATGTATTCCAGGGGCGTGCATCTCGGGTCATTCCTACCCACACGGACAGTGACAGATTCATACCTGTGCTTGTTGTGTAGTGACCTGAATGCATGTGTTATGTGTCAGATTCTGGCACCTGATTGACAGCTGACTGTTACTTTCTCCTTATTCAAAGTAGTTAGTGGGAAATCAGAGTGCCTCACTATCGAGTCACCTATGTTTAGCGCATTGGGCAAGCTGTTTTGTCTTGGGGCTTAGGTTGAGGGGCACACTGTGTATGCGAGCTATGTGTCTTGTGGTTTGTGCTGTGTTGTGGTGGTCAAGTGCGTTTCTGCCTTAGAGGTCTCTGCTGTTTGGGTAGATTTCTATTGAGAGCCTCAGAAAAGGTGGGTGTGTGGTTTGTGTTTTTATTTGACAGCTGTGATGATGGGTGTTCTGGAGGGCTATGTGTTGCATGTGGTGTAGTGCAGGTGTTGACCTTCTCCTCTTGTCCAGCTATTCCAGTCTTGGCTTAAGAGTGCATGGCTTCCAATTTGGATATATAAGTGCATCTCTTACAGGTCTGAGTGTTGGGAGGTAAAAGGAGAGGTTCATCCAAAAATACTTTATCCAAAGTCAGGCAGGCTTGTAACAATACAGTACAGTTAGCGCTTTCATCCAAAATCAAAGTAAGAACTTCATCAGAAAAATACATAAAATAAAAAGCCAGTATAAATAATTCAAATACAATGACATAGTTTCCCTTGTTACTGATTTAAAGTATACATCACTTTAAATCAGTAATACATATAAAAATGTTTAATACATTCAAATTCAAAATATGCATATACAAATAAAATAAGCTAACATAAAATAATATAGTAATATTATCTTCTTTCTAAAGCTTTCAAACATAAAATACACTTTAAAGAGCACTAGTCATTAAGGCCAGACCAAGCAAATGCATTAACCTTGAGCTACCAGTAGAGCTCCCTTTCTTCTAAACATAGTGGCCATGGTCCCCTCTGATGTTCTTAAAAACTTCATCAATTACCAAGTAATTGAAAAATTGCCTGGGATTTTCCAACACATGTTTATCCAAAGCATTCGTGATACTCCCTTTCCCAATATTGTATTGGTGCTCGTATACCCTAAGTATAAAGTCCCTCACGGTTTTACCTATGTAAAACCCTGGGCAACATTTAAATAAGGCAATATAAACAATACTGCAACTTTTACAATTATATTTACCACGAATCAAATACTTATACATACCATGAATACAAATATTTAAAGAATTCAAAAAATCCCATGAATCCCTACATATTTGGGATTCCCCATCAAGACATTTCTTTAGTTTCTTATCTACAAGTTTAGCACATCCATAGGATATATAGTTCCTATCATCCACTATGGGTCAGAAAGGAGGGTCATGCAAGTCCTTGTGGATCTTAGGTAACCCAAAAATGACTGGTGTCAGAGGTGTCAAGATGTTAAGGTAATTCAATGTCTCTATGCCAATACGGTTATCTACAAATAGGTCATTAATTAAAGACCTAATCCGCTGACAGGCATCATTAAATTAATTCAAAGAGATGTTAACACAGGTGTCAGTATGCAATATTTCCAACATTTTGTTAGTATAATCCAGTTCATTCATAAAAATTAACCCTCCAGCACACTACTACACTTTAACAGCTCTCACCCATTTTATCAGAAGAGAGCTGTTATTAAAGGTCAACTAGTAAGAGCTGCTAGAATGACCACCTTAGACTCTGAGTTTTTGATAGAATGTACTACTATTAAAAACATGTTCCTCAAGAGATGTTGCCCTCTTACACTTGTCGATGACATTATTAATGAGGTCCAAAGGAAAAGGGACAGTGGTTGGTTTAAACCACTATTAAATAACACGATTGTAACTGTAACAGAACAACCTTTTGAGGTGACAGTAGTCGATTCCCATGTAGATACTAGGGTGGAAGAATTGGACGTTAATATTGATGTCCATACTTCCAAATGTATTACCACCTTCTCCATGGATGCTGGGACTCTACATGAAATCCTATCGAAAAATTGGAGAATTTTACTGCTATCCAACCGAAAGGTGTAGGAAACACTGGTTTGATTTTTAAAAGTGGGAATAACTTAAAGAATATCCTAGAGAATAACAGCAGGAATGACTAAATGTGGTAGGTGCAACCTTTGTAAATTCATGTTGTTTGCCAGCTTTTTCATGATTAACAATGTGAAGTATTTGATTCATGGTAAATATAATTGTGAAAGCTGCGGTATTGTTTATATTGCCTTATGTAAATGTTGCCCAGGCTTTTACATAGGTTAAACTGAGAGGCACTTTAAACTGAGGGTATACAAACACTGATATAATATTGGGAAAGGGAATATCACAAATGCTTTGGCTAAACATGTGTTGGAAAATCCCGGGCATTTTTTCAATTACTTGGTAACTGATGAAGTTTTTAAGAACATCGGGGGGGACCATGGCCACTACGTTTAGAAGAAAGGGAGCTCTACTGGCAGCTCAAGGTTAATGCATTTGCTTGGCCTGGTCTTAATGACCAGTGCTCTTTAAAGTGTATTTTACGTTTGAAAGCTTTAGAAAGAAGATAATATTACTATATTATTTTATGTTAGCTTATTTTATTTGTGTATGCATATTTTGAATTTGAATGTATTGAACATTTTTATATGCATTACTGATTTGAAGTGATGTATATGTATTATTAGTGTGGAGTATGTGTCTTTAAATCACTAACAAGGGAAACAATGTCACTGTATTTGAATTATTTATACTTGCTTTTTATTTTATGTATTTGTCTGATGAAGTTCTTACATTGATTTTGGATGAAAGTGCTAACTGTACTGTATTGTTATAAGTCTGCCTGACTTTGGATAAAGTATTTTTGGATGAACCTTGCCTTAAGTGTTTTTTTGAGAGGTAAGAGGAGCGGTTTATCTGTGTCCATGAGTCAGTTGCTACACTGCCTCAGAATGCCCAATTTCACCTGGGTAATAGGAGAAAGCACTGGAAACTGACCTTTAGATATGTCAGGAGGGATCGTCATTATTACTAAGTTCTGAAGCTGTTTCCTTATATATTCCTTTTACAGGGAAAATATCACTCAGGGTGTCTGAGTCTGTACAGAGCACTGCCAAACACTTGAGGGGAAACTAACACATAGACCCTGAAAATTTAAGGATGAAGTATTTAGGCAGATATTCTAAAGTTAGGAAGAAATCAAGCAGTACTTACTGAAAATAAAGTATTAGCTAGTCAAGAATGATGTAAAGAGGGGGGTTGCATGAATGGCTACTGCCTGGCTACTGCTAATGCTGGACTCAGCACAGCTTCACTCTGTCGGGATACAATACTGCTTTGCTTATTGTGTGTAGGACAGGAGCTCTTTCTACAGAAGATTGTTTAGCAATTGTTTTTGAATACATTTTCCAAGTATTTTGGAGAAGGGGATAAGATTGGTCTTGGTTTAAAGTTTGCACTGTCTGTTGAATTTCCTTCTTTTTACAGAAGACTTGTTTATGACTTTCTCCAGAGAGAGAATGTGGGATTCTTGTACAAACATATTTATAATATTGAGGCAGGGTAGGCAATGCTAGTAGCTGCTATTTTAAGGTACTCAGTTGGAATGTCATCAGCTGAAGTGGAGCGTGGTTTAAGTTTGTTTATGACTCTTGCATATACATATCCACTAAAGTGGCAGCTAACCTGTACATGTTTTCTTGGCCTCTTTGTCTTTTGTAACTACAGGATTTTATTGCAGTCAGCAATGTGTGGCTTATCAGTAAAAATGTATGTTTCTGAATCATGTTGCCATATTGTTTACCTTGACTGGCATTCTGGCATTCACCTTTACCCTTATTTTCATAATGCATAGTTGGCTGGCAGTTATATTTCATGGCTTAGATTGATTGCACTATATATGTTTTATACACACACGTATACACACACACTCACACACACACGCACACACACACACATATACATATCTTTCTATCTATATATCTGTATCTGTCCTTTAAAAATCATAGATATAGATATGTGCTTCATACTAAGCACATAAAACAAATCATTTTCTGAACTGCTTATGGTGGACCTGACAATCAGTAATTCTCTGATCAGTTTAAATTCAGTTTCTTTTTTCACATTTCTTTTCAGTGTTTTGAAAGTATGTAAGAAGAACCAGTACAACTACAGATTTAACTGATGAACTGTTACAACCAATTTAATGACTATCAGATTATCTCACCTTTTTCAAGTTATTTAAGTTGTGAGACTGGATTGAGCTATCACATTCTTCCCAACTATTATTATATCCATGATCTGACTAGGGCAGTCACATTTCTTATTTGTAAATGTTTGAAATGTATTTCATTGTAGTAAACACCAGTGAGTCAAAACTGCTCACAAAAACTGAGTAACCCCCCCCCCCAAGAAAATGTGTAAAAAACTAAAACAAACAACTGAAACACTAGATGTGCAAGAAGAGGGAATTATTTGTTTTTTATTGTAAGGAGTGAAGGGTTTGATTTGATGGACTTTATACATGCTCTCAATAGCAGAACTTATTTGTTGAGGTTTGTTCTAGGTGAGCAGGGATAAATGGGTGTGTTTCCTGAATGTAGAATTAAGTTGGGATGGTGACATTAACAATTTTATCAGTCAAATACATCAAAAAAGCATTTTTCTAATAGTTATGTGCATTTTAAGAGTGGACATTCCACTTATACTAAGAAAAATATTCTACGCAGCATTTTTATTAGAGCTTCATGGATAGTGAGCTTAGATAGTGATATTGAGAAAGAAATTGATTTTATTACTAAATTATTTTATGATGGGGGTATCCAATTGAAGTTTTGGAACATACAGCATCTCAGATATGCATTAAGTGGTAAACAGAATTCTACCTATACTTTAAATGGTATTTAGGAAAAAGAGATAGTACTCCTAGATATTGTTTAAATCTGACTGTTGATTGTGACACTGTTAAGAATATTATTAAAAATAACTGGAAAGTGATAATGGACAATGAGGACTTAGCTAAAACACTAGGAGCACCCCGAGTTTTGTGCATAAGAAATCTGGTAACATCAAATAACTGCTACATCGTTATAATACAAAATACTGTGAAGGAAAATGGGACATATAAATGTTATAATTGTAATATTTGTAGATATATTTATGAAGGTCCATATATAGCACTTGAACATCTGACTAATAATATAAAAGTGCCAGGCAGATTCAATTGTAATGCTTTTGGGATGATTTATATTGCTTTATGCTCAGGTTGCCCAGCTTTCAACACAGGGATGATTATGAGAAGTTTAAGTAAAAGAATAAGAGAGCATATATATGGTATAAAAATGAAAATAATGCTGTATACAAGCATACAGTGAAGTGTATATCATATAAAAAATCATGTTTTCTGTTTTGGAGTGTGTAAAGGAAGATTTAAAAGGTGGCAATTTTAAGAACCAATGGAAAAGAAGGAAACTGAGTGGCAAGTCTGCCTAGCAGCTAACTGCCCACCTGGTCTTAATGATAGTATTTATATAAAATGTTTTTTAGCAGATAGAAAATTAAATATTAAGGGTAATTAAAGGGTTAATATGTTATTCCCTTTGCATAGGTCATTAGATAATTATCGGATTGAATATTTATTAGATCTCATATTTTATTAGGTGGTTGTATTTTAACCTGCTGTATAAATTTGATATGTTCACTGTTTTATTCATTTTCTGATGAAATCTATGGACACATAGCAAATAATAAAGGTTCACTATGCTAAAAAATATTTTTTTGAGGATTCTCTCTAATTGCATATCCAGTGTTATAGTTGTTTATAAGTCAAAATTGCTTTGGCAAGTCTTGAGAATTTTGCAGTGATTACAGCTCAAGTTAGCTGATGACTTTTGGCCTTTAAGCTAAATATTGAGTGATGTGAAATAAATCCATCGGTCAAACCTCTGTGTTCTGTGCATTTTAAGCAGAAATTTCTGAAAATAAATTTCACAACTCTCAGCGTAATGGCATATATTAAATATTGTCTAACACTGTAGGCCTTCGACTGGAGATAAGAAAAGCTTCACAGTTGTTTTTAGGCTCATAAATGGATCTTTTTACAGACACCTTTTCAGAGACCTTCCATAAAGATAAAAGAGAGAGAGAACTGAAGTACTTTTTAACTTTAACATGCTCTCAGGAGGTAATCTGTCATTTTCATTTTTGTTAAAAATCCGCAGGCTCAATTTTGTGTAATGCCAAATGCCTTTCATTGTTACAGTTTTACTCACCAAGGATGCAGTTGTTGAAGAAACTGATAAGGAAATATTTCTCCCATTTAAAGGGTCTTATTTGTATAAATCTAGGGGCAAGTAATTCCCTGCAGTTCTAAAAAAAAAACTACTGTAGATAAAACCAAATTCTCATGATGACATAACAGAAATATTATTGCACATTTTTCTTACCCTGTGCCTGACTGCACAGACATTATGTCCATGAGAATTGTATGGAACTTACAACTGTAGCTTCCAGAAATGAAATATTTTCTTAGTGCTGCAATGTCAGCACTTAAACTAGGTAATATTCTTGTATTTAACTAGAATACTTGAAAAAAGCAAAAATTAGGGATATAATATTTGCAAATATGTACACGCGCACACACACACACACACACACAAATTCATACTTTTATATAAACCTGAAACAGTGCTCGACAGTTTCTCCCATTTAGTTGCATTAAACATAACTTACGCATACTAAAACTGTACTAACATGCCAAGCTTACCTTGTGAATTACAAAAGATTTATACAAAAAAATATTAGTTTGTGGCATGTCAGACCACATTATATGTTGTAAACAGCTACGTATAGTGTTTATTAGATGCATTTCTGTGTCTTGTTTTTATAGTATACTTAAATGTGTGGCATTGTCTTTGATTCAGTTTTTTACTTATTTCATTGCCAAGACATCTGTTACATTCTGAATATGACATAGAATTATACTTTATTCCCAAATCCATAACACCTTTAATTATCTCAGGCAAAGCAGTTCTACAAATATCTGGAAGCAGAGATCAGAGTTCAATTCCCCAACCCTGCTATAATGATGATGTTCTCATATAAAAGAACAACTAAAATTCACTGTAAAATTAAGATACAGCCATCCACAGCCCCCTTTACTTTTTTTTTAACTGGGGTCGGGGTGTCACTTCAATAGTCACAATCATCTAAAGCCAAGGTTCACAACATGCAGACTTTCAAATAGTCAGAAACTAAAGGCTTATAAAGAATGTATTTCTAGCTGTATTTTCACCAGTATAAAGTTACAAAACTCAGGTCCCTGGGAAGATGTGGCTCAAGTTAGTAACATGAAAACAGTAAATGAGATAGCACATGAGGCTGGCAATATGCATTTATTAATATATCCCAGAGCTGTCTAGAGCAGTCACATTTCTTATTTGCTCTTTTTTTTTTTTTCGGGGGTGGGTGGGGGTAGATTAGATCCCCGGACAAAAAAGAAATGCTGATTTTAATGTAACACTCTGGCAAAGTATATGTGCTGGTTATATTGACAAGGATAGGACAACAAGTATTGCCACATTAAAAATGAACTAGTTCAAAAAGCATGCATCACAATTTAGAATTCATTGACATATTTTCAAAACACTACACAAGCTCAAAAGAGATTTTGTACACCCCTGTTGTCTTAATCCATTTTAATGAATCCCATGTTTTCCTCTTTACAGTGTAAATTGAAGAAAAAACAAAGTTTTAGCTTCTGCAGTTTCCATACTAGACAGATTTTAATTTTTCATGCTATAGTCTATTAAATGCCTGCAGTGAGATACATGATCTCTTTTGTAGTAAGATACTCTGTCATAATGCCATTAGGAAAATAGTTATTACCTCAGAGAAGCTCACAGTAGGGGAAAGGGTTTTCTGAATGCTATTTAAGTAAGGCAAGAGCATTTAATACGCATAAGCAGCAGTATAATTTGGCTGGGGATCTACTGTTTGTATGAGAGTGCAGAAGTGTGCTTAAACTATGTTCCGCTTACACTGTGTTCCCCTCTTAATGTGCCTTCCTTGACAGAAGGATGGGTGTATCTGGATGTTAATGGAGAATGTATTAGAACTATATGGTTGTCGTAAAACACCAAATTGTACTGAGGTGATAGAACATCAAAACAGAAAATTCTGGAAAAAAGATGTTTAAATAGGGACAGCATGTGAAAATTAAAGCATATGGTTATTAATAAAGTTCTATTTTGTAAGCATATGGATGCAGCACTGCTTATAGCAGGTGATCAGTTGGAGAAGTGATTACTAACTGTATAAAGCCTTTCATCAGACTTGCGCTAGCTAGTGAGGAGACACGAAATAGTCAAAAAAAAAAAAAAAAAAAAAACAAGTTTGCTTTTGCTGAAATAATGAATTTCTGTTAAAATTAAGGAATACACCAAACATTGTACAGTGTTGAATACAAGCCCATTTTCCAAAGCCTTGACCAAAAGAACTATAGTCTGCAAGTAGAGATTTGTTTACCTTAATATGTGCCGAAGAGCAAAATAGCATCATATGGATTTTGTTGCATTTAATCAATAGGGTCATTTTGCACATCTGTTGGCTTTTCAGTAAGAAGCAACAATAACAAAGATGTGCTTTTTGAAGTTTGCCTTATTAAATACAAGCTCCACATTCTTGGAGTATCACAAATAAGTACTTCACCTGTGCTATACATCCATACATGTTACCTCAAAAAACAGCTTTCCCTATCAGTACCACCACACACATGGAGACACACTACAGACTCACTACTGAAGTGATGACTGACGAAAAAAAAAGGATTGAAAATTCAGGAGAAAAGTTCATCTCGAACATTGATTCTCTCCTGTAAACCAGCCCCCTCTTCACTCTACCAAAGTGGGAAACAAGCACCCTCCCAGACATAATATATATATATATATATATATATATATATATATATATATATATATATATATAGATATATAAATATATATATATATATATATATAGATATATATATATATATATATATATATATATAGATATATATATATATATAAATATATATATATATATATATATATATATATATATATATATATTTATGTGCATGTATTCCAACTTTCAGATTACCATGCCTTGGAGAAAAGGTATTATTACAGGAAATGGCCATCTCAGATTTTGTAGATGTTAGTCTTTTTTTTGGCCATTCCGTCTCCATGTTTTGGGACTCACTCTGGTGGTTCTCATCATTTCAAATGGTTACTCACATGGTACACATACCAACACACACACACACACACACACACACACACACACACACACACACACACACACACACACACACACACATGAACAAACTCATCCCTGAAGCACTTCCTCCGCACCGCATAAACATCTCATAATCTAGTTTTGGTAAACACACAGTTTGAGAAATCACTTGTTTTGTACATACTGTGTGTAAAAAAATGAACATTCAGCAGAGTGAAGTCAGACACACTGACAAATATACACATTCATGAGTTGTTTGTCTTTTTGGCTTTTCCCGGTTAGGGGTCGCCACAGCAGAACTCCGGTCCACTAATGATTGGCAGTAGATTTTTATGGTGCCGAGTTGCCAGTCATTGGCAACCTGTAGTATTAGCATTCCTGTTTACTTTGTGCAAAATGTATTCTAAATTTAAACTTCTATTGCATAATTTCACATCTAGTAATGTCTTAGTTAAAGAAGCATAATCTCATTTTAATAGTACTAGGCTAGTAGAAAAAGTGGTTTGAGTTCTTCCAGCTTGTCTGTGATTCAGATTCCCTCCTTGTAAAAGAGTTTCAGTTTAATGTACACATTTTACCCACTTCCAAGGTCCCAAAATGTAGATTAGACTTTTTTTCATATTTAATATTTTATGAAAGATACTCCAAGACAAAAGTGAAAATCCTTTATTACAAGAACACTGGATTTATTTATCTTTATTTATTTTTGATTGCTTGCTTGGTTGATTGACATTTGATTACTAGGAAAGTCTGACTGAGTAGGTATACATTTTCAGTGGCAGCCTGGGGACAAAGGCCCCACAGTATTAAAAAAAAAAACATTTTAGAACTATAATTTACAATCTTTAAAAATATTATAAAACATCTATAGTTTAAATAAGTATACCAAATTAGACATAATGTGTAAACTTTGTTTAAAAATAGAAACAACTTATATGACAATCATTTAATATTTAGAGAAATTTTAGCCAGGTTACAGATAAATAAAATATAAGTTAGTATAATATAAGCAGTAATTGCAGTAGGAAGTGAGATAGATAACAGGGTTATGATTTATTCAGAAGAAGGTGAGGGAGAAAAATTTAGTGGAATAAGGAAGTGAATGAAGGAGATAGAGAGTAAGAAGGTGTAAATTGTTTTATTAATAAAATGATCTGAAAGTCCCCTAAGTTTCTGTAATTCTTTCAGCATGGCAGTGTAGACCTCTATCATCTACCTTAATCATCATATGACAAATCCTCAGTCACTGTCCAAACCAATCAGTGACGAAATTGTAACATATTCTACATAGTCTGACTTAATGTGACAAGTAGACAGCATCAAGGAATGCAGGCAGCAGTTTGATACAGTACCAAATATATGTCTGTTTGAGACCATCTGGACAGAATGTGCATGGAAGACCCAACTAATCCAGTGCAGCATATTTTTGCCTAAGATTTTTTTCCCTTTACCATAGTAAATGTATATGAGAAAGTGATAGCATCAGATGTATTTTTGAAGCTGGTAAAAGTATCAAAACCTTATTTAATTTTACCTCAGTTTGGTAAGGGTGTGCAGGAGCAGTCTAATGATGCCCACACAAGTCCTTTCCTGACGCAACCAAACTGATCTGTCTCTGTGATATTCAAAATGTAGGGCAAGAGACAGACTAGTAAGGCCTTTGTATGTATCTTGATATCAGTCTCTCTTTTTTTAAATATAACTGCCAGTAACTCTGTGTACAGAAAGTATCTGCCACAGTTTCATAATTCTTTCCTAATAGTCTGTGGCCTGTTCTTTCTTAATAGTCTGTGGGCTGGATTCAACAACCCCTACTCATCTTGTTAAAACCCTATGCACATCATGGTGCAATGCACACATGATAGCACTCCAATATGTATTCAATAAGCAGCTCTACATGGTGTGTAAAGCTGCGCATACATGGAAAGCACCATGGCATGCTGATTAGAGCATAAGCAGCTGAACTGGAGGGTAATCAACCAGTCTAAAATGCAAAACTGTTCACCAGGCTATAAAGCAGTCTTGTACACTTAGGTTTTGGAATTTGAGGCAAAAACCTACAGTTTAAGAATGCAGTCACTGACACTACAATACAGGGAAATAATGCTAGGGGCTGCTGCTGCTGTTCTGAAAGTGTATGTGCAAAAGGCTCAAGTCTGTGCTGATGCTGCTGCAAGTAAACCTGATGCAAGAAGGAGAAGTGTGTTTACATCCTGTTTAACTTCTCATCATCTACATGAGGTGGAAATACTAGAGACCTATAGTGTGGATAGAGACACACTCCAGGAACTCTGCTACCTCTGTCATCCTCAACTGAAAGTAAGGGCACACCAAAGGGAAACAGTACCTGTGGAGACCAAGTTATATGTAGCGCTCAGAATTTTAGCTACTAGAACCTTCCAGATGCCAACAGAGGAGATGCTGGGGGTGTCACAGGCATCAGCATCAAGGATACTACATCAATTCCTGAATGCTATCCTACAGCATGCCAGTGATTATATATATTCCCCTGTACCCCTGAGGACAGAGCTACAACTATGCAGGATTTGTACCCCATAGCACACACACTGAAGTCTTGGATGCCATAGACTGCATGCACATAGAGATCAGAACACCACACGGGGATCAGGGAAGGGTCTACATAAACAGAAAGGGCTTCCACTCCATTACCTGCCAGGTCATGTGTAATGCTAAGGGAGTCATCCTGAATGTGTCTGCTGACAACCTCAGCAGTTACTATGACTCCCGAATCTGACCCAATTCACAGCCCTACCAGAGTTTTTCTTTGGAGGGGGTATCCCTCAGGGCCATTTACTGAAGGATGCAATGTATGCACTCAAACCTTGGCTGATGACCCCATACAAAATGCTCACACAGCTATGGAGGAACACCTAATGAGGCACATGCTCAAACAAGAAATATCATATAGTGTGTGTTTGGTTTTCAGTGGCTAGATACATCAGGGGTCCTGCATTATGATCCCAGTATTTGCACTGAAATTATCATTGTATGCTCTATCCCATGCAGCATTATTCTGAAAAAAACAGCTGCAGCAGCAATATCAAGGGGAAGAGGCACACATTCCACCACCACTGGCAAGGTCACACAGCCACATACAAGTGAGGATTCAGAGGGGGATCCACCAGTTGCTATGGGTACAGGTAGACATAAACATCCATAGTATGCCCTTCCCCAGACAAGAGAGAATGAGTAGCACACATGCTAACCGCCTAACGGGTACAACTTACATCATGTGCAAATACATACAGTTAAATTGATGTCAGGCGATGATCATAACCTTTACTTACCAGTGTAATGGCTGTGTACTGGTAGCATCAGAAAGAGTCAGGCCTGAAATACAATTTTTCTTACTGCAGGGCTATCAAGGTAAGTATTGATCCTGGAAAAGGAAAATAAATAGGTAAGAACACAAATGAATGGCAGATACTTGCATACTCTTACTTGAAAATGTATCTAAGTACAGTGTGTATGACTTGTCCGGCAATGACATCAATATGTGACAGGACTGACTTACATCGATAGATTTCTGCCATTTATGAGCTAACACGAATCAAGCATCAAAAATACACACAATAGAAAACGCAGTCCAAAGTCTAATTAACCCTACATTCTTACAAGTGGAGCAATAAGCCTCACTGATGTATTAACAATTTCAAGGTAGTAATCACAATAGTAAAAAGGCTTTAAGAAATCAAAAAAAGATTTTCAAAATAAAATCACCAACACATAAACTAAGCACTCAGTTAGCCATGCACCATGTGCATCAGAAAAAGGACATATGTAGCCCTGAATCCAAAATGTAGAAACAAGGTAATGAGATGATGGCACAGTTATTATCATTCACACAGGAGGTGGTAGTTTGGCGAAGCAGGTGGCCAAAAAGGACACAAAAGTAGTGATTGTGTGTAAGAAAGACAGGCAGGCAGAAATGCAGTTAATTATCAAATTGCCACTGAGACAGAATGCCCTGCAAGACTCATGAATGCCTCATGTACCTGTTATGTGTGTGTATCTGTATGAACACTCAATGTAAAATGTGTGTGTGAATGCCTACACAAACACTACCAAGTGTAGCTCTGTGACCTGGCATGTCGGACAAGTGTGAGCCATGCATGGTAGAGTTATCAACTCATTTTTGTCATCCCCGACCACAAGAACTGGCTCTGCCAGGAGTTGCACTGGCACATCCATACCCATGGTCAGATGTGCTGGTGCTACCTGAATGTGAGCAATTTCTGCTGGATGAGCTCTCCTCGTGACTGCACCTAGGTCCACGGTCCCATGGCCTACCACATCTGGATGTTGATACCTCAACCACTGATGGCGCAGTGGAAGTAGTGCCACTATGGGAGCATGATCATGCACAACCATGTTGGCTAACAGTAGATGATGTTGCTGACCTACAGCCACGTGGATGCTGCCCCTATCTCAGGAGACATTCCATTACAGACACTGCCCTTTCCATTATGTCATTCATCCTATCCACTGAATCAGCCACATGTGGAGGCAGTCAGGCATATTAGCCTGTGCCATATCTAGAACCCTAAGCATGTCCTTGGAGGACTTAGTGGAATGTTCCTGTGCCTCCATGATGGCCCTAAAAATACATCGAGTGGCACATAATGCCATACCAACACCAAGTTGAGGGTGTACAGCAGACCTCTTCTGAGCACCACAACCAACCCTCCTGCATGGCACCTAACTCACACTTTGGCTGTAGTCAGAGTTAACTGGCACTGAAGCCACAGCAACCGCACTAACCTGTCCAATATTTGAGGGCTCAGTGGAATAGGTATGTGTATCCATACTGATTGTGCTTGAAGGGAATACATGGGATGTGTAAGTCACAACTTCAGTGTCAGTTTCAACCTCTTCACCCCCCGACTGTACCTCTGTGTGACCACCATCATTGTCAGAGCCTACCGATTCTCCGACACCAGGTGGTAGGAGTTCTACATTTCCACTGTCAGGATAACTTGCAATAATAAACAACAAACACATGAATACGATTACTACTGCACTGAATATTGAACCGATATAGATGATAAAAATGTAATACTAGTCACACAGTTGCAGATGGCACAGTAATACAGACAAGCATTGCACCCTCCTCACGTATACAGATAATTAGATATTTAAATAATGCTTAGTAATAAGCAAATAAACATTTGCTTACCATGTGCATAAATCTCCACATTTTGCAAAGGAGTATGGTCCAGAATGAAATGAAGAAGGGAAAAGAAGGCAGTTAAGCATCACATGGGAATAACTCGGTGTGTGGGGGGGGGGGGTGCAGTGAATACACAATCATCTATATGTCTTGTTAGAAATAGCTGAAACTGAGACTTATCTGAGACATCCATCCACACCCGTGTTTACTAAACAACTCTCTTGTATAAGTCTATTAATTATCAGTAGGTACAGATACAAAAAAAAATCACAGGAAGTAATAGTCAAATTATATATTTTATTCCACAACCAAGTATGTAAGCTTACTTGGAAGCTGCTCCTGGGACATGCTAGCCTCCCAACTACATAGTACTGACATGAAGCACATGGTGTGCAGTCTGCACTTAACTGTCTGTATCTCTGACAGTGGACAGGAATTCCTCATTTGTTGCTAGTGTAGGCTCAGTGGCAAGACTAACCCGCCATAGTCAGCTGTTCTCTGGGAACTGCAGCTACCCTCCTCCAGGCTGATGAAATCATATGAGTGGTCTGATGCCACACCTGATCATAATTTCTGCTGCAACCACCAACTGCATTGACATTGTTCACTAACTGGTTCCAAATCTCCATTCTGGCAGCTATATCCCACTGTCCTCTCTCAAGCAGAAAGGTTATGTGGCACCTCAGAGCTTGTATTACCACCTCTTTCTCAGTGTCACTGAAAGGACTTTTAATGGATTTGTAAGCTTGTGTACCATAATCCAATGTGACATAAAATAGAGAAGGATAAAACAGATAAATATCACATAACTAATATATTACTTACAAAAAATAATTAGTCTGTGTAACCTTTTGTTAACATTAAGCACTTGAAACTCACTTTTCATTTAGTACAACTGAATGTTCTTTGGTTGCACCACTTCACCCTCACACAAAAACAAATGTTTGTACAAACCAAGAAATACCACATAAGTACTATATATATATATATATATATATATATATATATATATATATATATATATATATATCACACAGAAATATCAGAATGCCTACACACTTTCAACAGAAAAGCATTTCAAACACACTTTTCTTCTTGGACCAAAGAATGGTAGGTTGGTCCCCCACCCCCAAAACTCCAAACAAATGATGGTTTGTAAAAACCATGGAATACCACAGAAGTAATACATGTATGCTTTTCACATTATTATTAGGACATGTACACATTTACAACAGGAAAATCAATTTATGAATGCCAGTCATTTTTTACTATGCTCACCACTCCCGTGGAGGTTGCCCAGGGCCATCTCAGAAGCATAACACCAGTGTCAGTGGCACATACATTACATTTCTTCAATAACAGAGAATATTGTAAAACTACATTTAAAAAATAATAGTTGTGCTGAAAGTATAACCTGCCTAGTTCTGAAATGTAAATGCCTGACAAAAATGCCTATGCTAACAGTCAAGTATAAGAAGTGCATACAGATAAATGTTTCCTTTCCCACTGGATATAGAAATACATTTATAACATTTTACAAAATTTAGAATGCACTTGTTTAATATACACATAGACAAATTATAAGCCTTCTCTGCAGAGAAATCACCTTCAAAGGAATACCGATCTTCTGTTTTGTCCAAATACACAAGTCTCCTCACCTTCAAGTTTCCTAGTTACATGGTTACCTTTTTATAGTGTAGATGCAATCCTCTGAGAACTGTAAAGATGCAAATAAGGTGTGAACTCATTAGAATTGCTGAACACAAAATGTTTGACTTTGTGTAGCAAATGTAAACATAGTGTAGGCTCTATACCATTTTTAGTTGCTAATGGTTCGTATCTGTGAATGATTAGTGTGAGTGAGAGAAGGAAAACACAATAGCAATTCAGACAAACATCATTTCAGTGGGTGTGCCAGTGAGGATACACTTACAAAGTTTGGAAATAACTTCAATGAGCTTTTAAATTAAACTAACCACACATTTATCATATTTGATCAATTATAGCAAAATTCTTATGCCTTTGCTGAAAATTGTTTTTCACTGGCATATGTTTTTATCACACATTTAAAGGAAAACAATGAATGCACAATTCGCTGCATGTCTGAGATTACAACAGACATAAGAGAAGAATTAATATAATGCAAAGAGAAGACAGAGCTGAATTTCTGCAAGCATATTCAGAAATGGTTATGTGATCACTCATTGCAATAAATATGTACTACACACAGGTACAAACAACTGAGAATGTACAAGTGTATGTCCTGTTAATACTATAGAGGAAATGTGAACTATTTGGATGCACAAGATTTGATTGTTATTGCAAAGCTGTGCCTGTGGGAAAGACAGACAACACAATCCAACTGTGTTTTGTAATTTCATTACTCTGATAGTTCATATCCAGAGCTGTATAATTGTTTAACGTGTTTTGTGCTATTTATTTATTTTTGGTCTTTTACATTTGCATGGCATGTGGCTTAGTGCAAGCATGATAAAATGCATACATTTTTGAAAAGTAATGTCAGTTGCCTTATAAGTGCAATCCCTCTTAGTGGCATTGTGCAATGGTCAGCACCCTTGGATAATAATGACAGCAGAAATTATACCTATAACCCACCTGGTATAAATACGTTGAGGTACACAATGGATAAGATATGTAGACCAGGTTGAATTCCACAGTATTTTTTCTACTGATGATCATGACTATTGACATAAATAATTTAGATTTGCCTGTGTTATTTGTGCATTGCTCAACTTTGCACAAACACGGTTCATTGTTGAAGAAAATAAAAAGAAATACTGTTACTTGTTTCACCTTCCTTCACGCAAACAGACAAAGTGGAGATTCATGGCCATCAGCACTCTGGACAGTACTGAGTGTAAAACACCTGCTGCTTAGCTTTCCTTGTGGCACTAGGTATAAGTTCATGGCCAGAACCAAGGTGAGCCATGGTTCTAACCCAACTCACTACACTTTTTATTAATGGTGTCCAACTGTACTTTTTAATAAAAATAATAATAAAAAGCTAATTGTACATAGCAATAACTATGTATAGCAGGTTGATTGAGCATATACATGGTATCATATTTATTATGTGTGTAATTGGTGTAGAATGACAATTATGCTTCTGTAAATACAAGTGTATTTTCTGACCTGGGATGCATTTCCTAGTTTACTGACAGTCATCTACACACCTTCCCTAATACAAATATAGCTGTAAAACAGAATGTATTGTGTGATCTGAACCAGAACTCAAAAATCTGCACTGAAATTAATACATATATATGCATTTCCAGTATATTGTCACTCATTATGGGTCTATATTATAACATTGAAGTCTTACAACTTTGAATGTTATAATATCGAACCGAGTAGAGTGAATGCTGGAAATAGCGAAGCTGAAGAACACCAAATACTTTCCTAGGCCGTTTCTGCAGCTTTGCTATTTCCTTGACTGTGGAGCAAAGGTTATGGACTGGGTTAAGGTAAGTGTTCAAACAAAGGTGAGTGTGCGATTGGGCATGGGTTAGGTGAGTTAGGGATAGGGCGCGGGTCAGGTAAGTGTGCGATTGTGTGGATGTGAGGGTTAGGATGGGGTAGGTGAGTTAGGGTTAGGGCGTGGGTAAGGTGAGTGTGCGATAGTGACGGACCTTAGGGTTAGGGTTGGTTTAAGATAAGTGGATAACTAGTGGTGTATGTATGATTTAGTGTAGGGTTTTGTGAAGTGTGTGCGTGTGTGTGTGTGTGTGTGTGTGTGTGTGTGTGTGTGTGTGTGTGTGTGTGTGTGTGTGTGTGTGTGTGTTTGTCGGAATAGCAAATTTTTTCCCTGGGAAAACATTTTCTATTCTAACTGTTCAGTTTTCTGGTGTTTCGACCTACTGGGTTCGATATTATAACAGTTGAAGTTCTAAGACTTCAGTGTTATAATATAGACCCCACATTACTCGTGTATCACACTTGAGGATGCATTAAACAGAACCTTGTCATGTCACACACATACATGGTTAATTGAAGTATAGCACCACTCACTCTTTAAGGTGAATATTAGTCATGGACATGTTTGGCAAACACTTGCCCTGTGCCATTGAGGAAAAAAATATATATGTGTAAATACATGTATTCTCTTTTTTTATATAGGTTTTAATCCCACATTATACAAATTTGTGTTTTAGTGTTCAAGGCCCCGGAAAATATTTCTCAAATCATGCAATTGATTACCCAAATTCAGGTCTTAAAAGCCAAGTAATTTGACATATCAGTGTTGACCACTGAACAAACTGTTGTCAGGTCTAGCAGATGAAATGCCAGAAATTAATGCTAATTGTCAAATTATGCTTCCTGTTTTATAAACTGTCTTCCTCTCTGTTTGACAATGTTGCTCTCTGCTTAAAATCACACAAACATGCTTGGCATAGCTGTGCGGGTTTGCACACTCTCCGTAAAATGTGATATCACAAATTGGCAAGAAACAGTTTTACTGTTGTTGGAGGACCTGTGCAAACATGGTAGGAGCTGGGAAGGATAATACGATATTTAGGGCTTAAAGGTGGAGTGTGGAGGAGTTACAAATATTTATTGAACTCCTCTTTAAAGCCATACCAGCTGTTAGTGTAAGACTGAGGCTTGGAACAGTTTGTCCAAGCCTATCTCCAGTGCAGCTGGCACACCATACACATGGGGGAGCAATGCAGGCAACATTATAATGACCTGCAATGGCTGAAGCAGGCACAATTCAACAAGGGGCCGGATGAGTTTAGGACTGCTGACATCATTATGAGTATCTTTGCTGATAGATTGAAGACAATCATTCCCGGCATTATAGATATAGATCAGACAGGCTTCATTGTAAATAGAAATACTTTTGATAATATAAGAAGAACTTTAACATTAATAGATTTTGCAAATAGGAAAAAGAAAGATTTAATACTTATTAGTCTTGATATAATTTCAGCATTTGATTCAGTAAGTTGGGACTATCTGTTTACCTTAATGAAGTGCACAAACTTCTCAGATGCATTTGTAAATCTAATTGAGCATTTATACAAAGGAGCGTTGGCTTATATTAAGGTAGGAACATATGTTTCACAAAAAAATACCCATTCTTAAAGGTACAAAACAAGGATGCCCACTTTCTCCACTATTATTCACTTTAGTAATGGAGCCTTGGGCTAATTTCATCAGAAACAGTACTGACATAGAGGGTTTTGAAATAGATGAAAATACAACATCCAAAATTCAACTTTTTGCAGATGATGTTCTAATTACATCAGCAGGATCTAATTCTTCTATGCAGTCTCTATTTGATAACATGATGAATTTTAAAAGTATTTCTGGTTTAATATTCAATGAAGAAAAAACTAAAATACTACCTATATATACACGAAAAAATATTCTCATTAGTGATTTTACTAAATATGTACCCAATTCAGGTCAGATAACTTATTTAGGTATAATACTATCTAAAGATATTAAATCTATTATATATAATAATTATAATACCTGTTTTCTTAATATACAAAATCTTTTTAATACCTGGAATAATATATTTTTTACTATGGAGGAGAGACTTACAATTATTAAAATGATAATATTCCACAAGATTTTATACTTAGTACAATCAATAATACTTCCACCTACAAAAATAATTATCAAGAAACTGAATACACTAATGTTAAATTTCCTATGGGCACCTAATAAACCTAGGATTGCATTAAAGAAACATACTAATAGCTGGTCTCAAGGGGGTATTTCTTTTCCAGACTTTAATTTATATACTATCTCTTCTATTGTAAAAGTTATTACTTTATTAATAGATCAGTCATATGTCGCAAAATGGAAAGATTATTGGGAGCTAATTAGTATGCACTTCATGAAAATCTCCTTAACACATAAAAATATGATTGTAAATAACTCCATGTTATGGTTACTAAAGGAATTTTGTACTTCACCTATTACACCTAAACATATGGTTTGTTACCCATTAAATATTATTATTAGTTATCGTAACTTTATATTCATGCACCCTAAGTATAGGGAATGGAATTTTATTGTATTCCTATAATGTATACTCAGGGTATGCTTTTGTCATCTACTTCTGAAGGAACTCATTTAGCTATAGATAATGATCTAAAGTACTGGTATCAATTGATATCTGATAATAAAGTTAAAAATCTAGATTTCTTAAAACAAGAATTTGATCTAAGAGAAACTTGCTGGTTAGAGGTTCAGACCTTTAGACAACATCTCATTAATAAAATAGATCTAATGTCTATAACAGTTAAATAATCTATTCCAACACTGATTGATTACTTGATATTAAATTTACAACATAAAGTTTCTGATAAAGGTAAACTTTCATACATACATAAAATTATCAGACAAGAAACTTTTACAGTGTAGATTCATACTGGAATTATTTCACTTCTATTAATGGGGACCCACCAAATCAACAAGATAAACAATATATATTGGAATCTGCTTATAGAACTACGTCTTCCATTGTCTGGAGACTTTATACATGGAAATTTTTACATAGATCTTTTTATACACCTTTGATGATGAATAAAATAAATAATAAAGATAATTTATGTAAGAGATGTAATGTAGAAATTAATGCTGACTGGGCTCATATGTTTTATGATTGTATAAAATTGAAAGAATACTGGAAGTCAATTAATGAATTTTTGCAGGCTCTTTTACAGATAATTTCATTATTTCTAAATCTCTTATATTATTCAACACACCTGTACCTCAAAGTGTTAAAAGGTTAAGCTTCCCTTGTTATGGTCTATTCTAGCAGTGGCTAGGAAAATAATAACTAGAAATTGGATTTCAGATACACCTCCTTCGTTCAATGAATTTAAAAATGTTATGAATATAGTGTGCCATATGGAAATAAACACAATTAGGACAAGAACAAATAGAAAAACATCTTATTATATTGTATGGGATAATTTACAAAATTTGTTAAAAAAATTTTAATTTCAATAGCATGGTATTTTAGTTTAATTAATTGATCTGATTGTAGTGGATGTCTTTGTAAATACTTTAGTTGTTTTGTTGAATATTATAATAATACCTATTTTTAATTACTTGTATAAAATTGTTATGATATTTCTCTTATATGTTAAAACAATAAACCTGTTTTGAAAAAGGACTGCTGACATCACACCATTGTGTAAGTATACAGATAAGCAAAAGCACCTCACCTAAGTGTCATGTTTAATCATAGCCTCACCTCAGGTTTCATGCCCACTGAGTGGCGCAGAGCTACAGTTATCCCAATCCACAAGGGGGGATCCACCTTGGATCCCGGAAACTACCGTCCCATCAGTCTGACAAGCCTTATCTGCAAGGCCATGGAGCGTATTATCATGGAACTTATAAAAAAAGACATTGGCAACCTTCAAACACTGGACCCCACCCAGTTTGGGTTTGTGAAGGGCCGATCTTGTCTCCTGAACCTGATTGACTTCTTTGAATCAGTCTCCAGAGCCATGGACAAGGGTAAGGTGGTCCACACAGCCTATCTAGACCTTGCCAAGGCCTTTGACACCATCCCCCACTCTGGAATCATAGATAAACTTACTAAGTTGGGCATTAATCCCTATGTCACCTAAATGGCTTACTGATAGAACCCACACTGTAAAAGTAGCCGACTCCAAATCCAGCTCCAGACAAGTGACAAATGGAGTACCTCAGGGTTCAGTCCTGGGGCCGCTCTTGTTTGGCATCTACTTCTCTGAAGTACAGGTCAACACTAAGGGACTCTGGCTAACAAAGTTTGCAGATGACTGCAAACTGGGAGCCATTATTGAATCCCCAAATGATGTGGATACTCTACAAAAGGGCCTTACAGAAACAGATGCTTGGTGCCAGAGCCATGGGCTCAAGCTCAATGCCAAGAAATGTATTGTTATCCCCTTTGGGAAAAAAACATGTATCCGTGAATTACCATATAGGTGGCAGTACACTAAACACAGAAAGTGTGATAAGAGACTTAGGGACACAGGTGGACAGTGGTCTCACCTTCGATAACCACATCACCACAACAGTCAGGAAATCCTTCTATGTGGCACACCTCATCACAAAGGGCTTTTCATCCAGAAAAAAGGAGGTCATTGTCCCACTGTACTCATCCGTCATTAGACCCATTATAGAATACAATGCCCCATTTGGTATGTACCTCTCAAGACATCTGCAACAACTGGAAAGGCCTCAGAAATACCTCACTAAAAGAATCACAGGCCTAAAACAGATGCCCTACGCTGACCGCCTTAAAAAACTCCAGCTGTACTCTGTTGCATATCGTCTGCTCAGAGGCGATCTCTGCTTAACATACAAGGCCATGTTAAACCCAGAGCTGTTGGACATGCTACACTTAAAGAAATCCCAATCTCTCAGAGCTACACGCTCCAGGGATCTAAACCTTGTCATCACAATAAACAAAACATGCTGGAGGGATAGGTTCCTGACCCAGAGACTCCCCAGACTCTGGAATAGATTGCCCATACATGTCAAGCAGAGCGCCTCTTTGGACCTCTTCAAGAGGAACCTTGACGATTGGATGGGAGAAAGGAAATTCACCCCAGGGATCAAGTCAGTTGCCCTGCTAGACAGGGGTCCAGGAAAGTAAATAATGTGGGAAGAAATAGCCAGGGAGTTGTTATGGCTAGGCTTGTATAGGCCCTAGGGCTGATAGCCTAGTACCAACCTATGAACCTATGAACCTATTTAAATAATAGTGTAAGCTTGGGATAGCCAAGACTGGAATGTATAATGCTTTTTGTCTCCTTTTCTCTCCTTTATTTTACAGTTGCTCAGGAAATTTCAGTGAATAGAGAGGCACATTCTCAAAGATTAGAAAGACTCAGAGAGGGAAGGGGTATGTATGCAGTGCAAATGAACATGACTTTATTAAAATTATTGCTGTTCCATATATCAATAGCAACCTACACATGCAGATCATAATTGTAAAGGAAAGTATGCATGCTTTCTTCTGTAACTCTTGGTAATTGTGTTAGGCAAATGGAATAATGTATTCTGATTAAGTGGGTTCAATTCCCACATTTAACAAATAGATTCTAATTACAAAAATGTCATGTTTTTTATTTAAATTCCAGCAAAATTGGCTTTAATGCCATGTTGTTAACTTGATCTGTACTATATTTAAAAGCATATATGCAATATTTTCATATTAGAAGGATTACTTATTGCAATTCACAATCCAAATTGTTTGTGGTGTAAAATGCTTGCAACTAGGATTGTGTCATTGTGGTTTGTTTTCATTTATATAAATGTGTGATTGCCTGTGGCATACGTGATGGCTTAATAAAGATGTTTCTTGTTTAGAAAAAAAAATCCTGTTTTGGATTTGGAAAACTGTACAGCTGATATAATAATAAAAGTATATTCATGGGACATATAATTGTTCTAATCATCTGTTTTCTTTTTTTGTCTCAAGCCACCCTTATAACTATATATATATATATATATATATATATATATATATCTATATATATATCTATATATATATATATATATAGAGAGAGAGAGAGAGAGATGTATATAAAAAAATGATTTTCAGCACAGGGAGGTAGGCCATCCACTGTAGCTCAGCCTGCCAACCCTCCACCAGCTGCACTTCTGGGATGCAACCTGGCAGTACTGCCTCTGCAGCCTCTGCACTACCTGAGCCCTCCACATCAGGTAGCATTGCCCCTGCTGCTGGTGCTTTGGTATCCTCTGGGAGCATTGGTGGAGGTTTGGATTACATCAGCTGCCAGGAGCTGCCTGAGATGACACGTGAGGTATTAGAAACTAGCACTGAAGTCTGCCTCAGCTGTCTGGAGAAGCTGATCCCTAGAATGCAAAAAAGATCCCCATGCCAACCAGTCCCACAGGGAGCCGAGGAAGGGGACAATGATTATAGTTCTGAGGGTCAGGACTAGAGGCTCACTGTTCCCATTCCTGATCGGCATGTGCCTCTGATGTCCCCTACCTATCCCCAATCATGGTGTCCCCTAACCTTTTGTGCCCATCTCCATCCCTGTGTATGTCTTGTTTGTCCTGTTTGCACCTGCTTCCTCACCTAACCTACCTACGTGACCCTCACATTCCTATGTCCCTTCACCGACATTCCTCTCTTCTCGAAATCAAAAAAAAAAAAGTGGGCGCCCATCACAAAAAAAATGAATAAAATAAAAAAAATGTCCCATACATAGCTCTCCAGTTTGCATATGTGTCTTCTCAACACTCTTGATTTGGTCCAATTGGCTACACAACATGATTGCATTGTTGTTATCCAACTGTGTTGTAGTGACAGTGCAATTCCATCCAATTTTCTATACATGCTCATATTACAGTGTTAAAGAAGTGGATAGCTATGGATGTCCTTTATATCACTGTTTCAGTATTCTTTACCAAAGGGATTCCCTGCCAGTGTTAGCCCAATGTCCAGACAGTATGCCGAAACCTTATGATTTCATAGACATCATATGTCACACATATGCTCCCCACTCAAGGAAAAGGGCATAAAGTTGATGTATAGACATACATACTTGCCAACAGTCTGGACAGCATCATTGATCTTACCAAGCTATGTTTCCAATAACTGTCTCATTGGGCTCTCTTCTTATTTTTTCTTTCTTTTTTAGTTTTGTGAGTTTACATATCATCCAGATAGGGAAAACGTCTGTGTGGGAGGCAGATTCTCCCATAAGAATTGTCATTACCAGTGTCTCTTTTGTTTGGGTGTGTCTCATGACCATCCAAAGTGGTCTACCTGACAAGCATTTGTCCCTAAGATCCTATGTAGTTATCTCTCCTCCTTGTCTATTTACCTGGAGAACCAACATCTTCAATTCTTGGTACAAGGTGATATGGCTAAATCTTCCCTTCCTGAAGGTCATCTGCCTGCCAAGAAAAAAGCCCAAAGAATTAGGTTTGATTCAGCTCTGTTTCACCACCCCTGGACGTCCATCTTTAGGCTTGAGAAAGTACAGAAGATTGCCCGGCTGTTCCGTTGAATTCCTCTGACCCTTCTTTGGTGTCTGTTTCTTCTGACAAACCCTCTAAGCTTTTGTCTTTTACTAAACTGCTTCCTTCAGGCAAGAACAGTAGGACCACGGAGCAGCTGGCAAAGAATGTATATACTGGTGCTAACTTGGCCTTTTGGACTTTTAATTACCACACCCATGTGACTAGGTATGTTTTAGCACTTCTTTCTCAGGCTTCCCAGGCTTTCTTTGATTACTTTTAAAGTATTTTTGCACATTGCAATCATGAAAGCACATCTGAAATCTAGACTTTGCACACAAGCCTCATAACAGTAAACATTACCTTTACCTTTAAGATAATGTAATTCTTCATAAAGACCACTATGACAATGAAAATATCAGACTTCTGTGATAGCATGCATGTTAATTACTGTGTTCTGAGGCAGAACTAACTAGTTAGCTAGGGGGTTGAATTGCACAATAGTCAATGTGTGTGTGTCTGTGTGTGTGTGTGTGTGTGTGTGTGTGTGTGTGTGTGTGTGTGTGTGTGTGTGTGTGTGTGTGTGTGTGTGTGTGTGTGTGTGTGTCTGTGTACCTCTGTGCACCTCTGTGCATGAGTAGTCAGAAGAGCATGAGTCTATGTCCTAACATCATCACTCAAGTCTCATGTACATGACTACATAGCAATTTCATACAGCCCTCCCAACATCATCTTCTCACTAGACACTGGTGATGTCTTCAGCTATAAAGTCATCTGACAACATAAAAGTCAGACTTGAACTGTGGCACTAGGATTAAGTACTGTGTTCTGTAACTTGTGTAACCAGTTAGGTAGGAGTTCTAATCTCACTGCAGTCAACTTGTGTTTGTGTTCAATTAGCTCTCATTCTGAAGTCATTTTAGAGCAACATGTGAAACACTCCTACGAATATCTTCTTCTCTCCAGACATAGATGATGTCATCTGCTATAAAGTCTTCTTAGACAATACAAAAGTCAGACTTGTACAGTGGTTCTAGCATCAAGTACTGTTTTCTCTAGCTTGTGTAGCTAGGTTATCTCACTGCAGTCAACTTTGTATCTGAGCCTATGCCTATGTGTCTGTCTTCACTTAGTTCTCATTCTAGGGACCATTTTAGAGCAGCAGATGAGACACTCCTACTAACATCTGCTCAGCATACAGTGATGCTGTCCTCATCTATAAGGTGCACCATGACAATGTTAAGTCAGACATCTGTTGTGGTGTTGCATTGTATGTAATCCAATTTTATCCTTCTACAGGCCTAATGTTCAAATCTAACCTCATTCAACTGCTGTGTATGTGGTTGGTGGTATATTACTGCCGGTATACAATCTTTTGAATCTCTTTTCATTTGAATCCCACTCAGGAGAACATTTAACATAGCCCCATGTATCCAACATCCCTCTTTTTCCCTCTGCCAACATATCATCCTTTCTGCAGAACATTGGAGGATGTCATAATTTCAAAGACTGCCCTTCCATGACACTCTTCAAGCCATCTGCAGACCACTGGATGTGAGATTGCTAATTCTCTCATGGGGTGGTGTAGATTTCACATATGTGCAGAGGCAGTGTGTAATACAATCAAGCACATATATGCATATGCACATACTCCTACAGTCTTACATCATATACATATATTGATTTTGTTTTAATGGCTGTAATGGCTATGATTTTATGTGGTATTGGCCATTAGCCTAGTAATGTTTTATGACTCTATGAAGATTGCACATGCCAATGTTGCTATCATCCACATGTGCTCTGTTGATATGCTGATGTATGGTAGCTTTACAACAGTGTTTTCCAATCTGGGATTTGACATACTGTATTGATGACCACTGCTGCAATTTGATTACATGTTCCTTCCATAACAGCACTGGTAATATGCCTCCTGAGGACTGTTGACAAGGGATGATGGTATGTATATTGTTTCCTTAATAAGGCATGTGTTCTTGTAGTGGAGTATATTGACATTCTACACATTTCTCTTTCAACTATCACAGTGACACTTGCAGTATGGCACATGTTTGCATTGTACGCCTACCATCCAGAAATGCTATGTGACATACAACAATATTTCATCATACTAATTACATGGGCATATATGATCTGTTTCATCCACATATAGCAATTCAGTTACATACACAAACATATAACCAGTTCAGATTCACTTGCAGCTGTGGTGAATTCATTGTTGCACAATTGTGCTGCTGTGCACAAGGGTTATTCAGGTGACACTCAGCAGCACTATGTGACTATCAGCATTTGTGTCATTAACTGTTCTGCATGAACTACATCAACCTCATATGTAATGTGCCCACATATGGTATCAGTCCTCATGCTCACCTTTCTAGTGATAAACATATAGGCATATGACATGCAAGGAATGTAATTAGGTGTCATCACTTTCACCATTTGTCATGAATACCCAAGACTGTATTTGGAGGTGTTCTCACAATTCTTTTTTTAAGTAAGTACAAAATGTTATGTGGTATACACAGCTATGCACACAGATGGTTATGGATGGCACCACCAATACTCAACCGGAGACAAAACACAACTTGCTAGCTGACAGATTTTGACTAAACTTTTACCCCCTGTACCCAGTGCTCATTACCCAACATATACATGCGAACATTACTCTGCAGATTTATTTAAAGAAAGCAGCTCATCTGTGAACTCTGTAAGCCAAACAATATGGTATCCGTGAGCCCTGACAACATCCCAAATTGCATTATCAATAAATTTAAACCTGACCTAGCAGACACAGTTGGATCCCTACTTAACCACAGCCTTTAGACCGGCTATTTTCAGCAGAATGGTGGACAGCAACAGTCATCTGTCTGAAAAGGAGGGGACCATCACTCAAAAAAAGGGAATTGTAAACCCATACGATTGACTAGCCTCATCTGTAAGTCAGTGGAATGAATCATAATGGACCTTATCAACAAGAACATCAGTAATCTCCCTACTAATTAACAAACCCATTTTTGATTTGTTCAGGTGAGATCATGCCTGTTAAATATGGTAGACTTTTTCAGAAGGTCTCCAAGGCTATGGATGAGAGAAAGAATGTGCATCCCACCGAACTTGTCCTGCCCAAAGTATTGGACACAATTCCACACGCAGGCATTAAAGAGAAACTGTCCCAGCTGGCCATAAACCACTACATCACCAAGTGGTTAGCCCAGTAGTATCACCACCATGACACATACTGTCAAAGTATTTGAATTCACCTCTGGAAAGTGGACAGTGAACAGTGCATTACTACAGGGTTCTGTACTGGGTCCTTTCCTGTTTGATATTTAATTCACAGAAGTCAAGACAAACTTAGGCAGCCTTTGTGCAACCAACTTTGAGGATGACTACAAATTATGGACAATCCTTGAATCCAGTAAAAGTATTGATATATTGCAGAAAGTATTTAACACACACAAATTACTGATTTCAGAGCCATGGAGTACATAGAATGTACAAAAAAGCATAATTACAATGAGGACACCCAGCAGTATATGATCTGGGTAAACAATGAGATAGTAATTGTAAGTTCAAACACCATGTGTTCACAGTGATGGCTGATCCCTTCTATGTGGTACAACTCATAAGCATAGGCAGCTCAAAGGACATTATAATTCCATTGTACTTGGCCCTGACCACAACAATAATTGAGAACAATGAACTCTTTTGAATGTAACTCACCACCCGTGTGCAACATCAGAGATTTTGCACAAGGAAGATACACAGTGTACTAAACAAGTCTTACTTAGAAATATTGAATCCCATATCCCTGTGTACTGTCCCTTACAGACTAAAGAGGTCCAATTTATGTCTGGCTTACAGGACAATCCCCAGTCTAGCCTCGATGGAAATGTCACACATTGGTAAAGCAAACTGCACTAGGGTCATTTATTCAAAGGATGATAACCTCTCCTCTGACATAAATCATGTTGGAGAGATAGAAATGTGTCCAGACACTACCCCTTCTCTGGAACGAGTTTCCCCATTAACATAAAGGGAAGGTCTTTTGAGACCTTAGTCAAGTGCAACCTACATCAAAGGATTGTTAATGTTAATTATAATCCTGGTTTTGCACCCATGTTCCTCATGCATAGAGGCAATTGGTCTTAGATAACATAGCATAGGCTCATAACTGTGTGAACTTTGTTTACATAGATATTTAAAATTGTGAAACTCATGTTAAATATGGCTAGGCTTTTATGATATCTTGGAAAATTATCCTAGTACTCTTTTATGAACTTATAAACTCCAATTGTATCCTAGGTAGAGCTATAGTGTGACTGTATAGCATCACAGTGCATTGTATCAATATTACCACTTGATAGCTTGCATGAACACACATGCATGCATGTCAGGATTTCATGGCTGTATAGCATTTTCATTAGCAATGTCGAGGACAGTAATCATGTGGTACATGTCTTGTGGTCTGACATGTGCGTATAGAGTATGCTCCATGCATTATTTTACATGTGAACAAATTATCACAGTGACACCTTCCTTGCTGATTGACACTAGACTTTGCACTGCTGTAGTTTCTTTGCACATGGGCATAGTTATGCATTGCCAACAGTCTCACATACTGCTGTAGCGTTCATTATAACACACCAGTTCTTAATTCAAACATCAATTGCAGATGTTTCTGACAATTTATCCATTGCTTTTAAATGTGGCAAATGCATGCAATACTCAGCTGTGTGTAGGAAATCCACTCATAATAGTGTGTTGCTTATAGCTGTTGTTATCTTTATTTACAATACCTATGTCAGCCAGGGATGCTTTAGTCAAGTGTATTACATTTGGCACAGCTAGCTTGCACAGATCTTGTCACCCATACAGAACTATTCTTTGGCATGCACACCTATTAGGATTTGACACTGATGACTTCCCTTCAAGGTGTTGTACAAGATGCATGTGTGATATGTCTTCCTGCATTGCGCCCAGTAAATACATTGGTGACATGGGTTCCATTGTTGGATGTCTGGCTTGTGGCTTATGTGTCATGCCAACCTCTGAAATGCCCATGAGCACTCTTGAATTCAACTCCAGGTTTAAAACTGTCCTACTTAACCCCTCCAAAGACCGTTTATATTTGAAAAATGGGTGGTGAATTCCCCTCATAGAATACTGACAATCATAGTTGTACATATCTGTTCCTGCACAGCATGTACAATAATTTAAACTCACATATTCTGGCTATGTCACAAATTAATATTGTTGTTGTTTTTAAATTGTTTCTGATTGTGCTCGCTTCTGACCACAGTTGTCCATGAGTTTGTTGCTATGTCTCTGTGACTGGTTGTGAGCTATGCTGACATTCCAGTCATACTGAAGCAAGTTCATTTGAAGACTTTTACAACACCCACATATACAACATGCACATACTCCCTATTCTGTATAGTATCCTTGCTAAATGCCCTCTCCAGTGAGAATTTCAGTGATTTTATATCACAACAATTCATCTCCATCGACATGTAACGTTGTGTGACAGTCACATAGATATATATATATATATATATATATATATATATATATATATATATATATTTATATATATTCTGTTGTGTGGTTATATACATATACTCACACAGGAGGTGTAAACAGCAGCACATACTAGGCTATTTAGATATGAGCTATTATGCTACTGACTTGTTTTGGAAGTGTGCATAACTTGACATATCCTATCTGGGGTACATTGTCATATTGTACATGCCCACTTCCTCTTTCTTCATTCCTATCATTCATGTCTGTGGCCTTTTTAATCAGCACACTTTCCCTGCCTAGTATATTTATATTGTATTATATTTGCCCTTGCTGATCACCCCAACAGCTATTATTTCAGTATGCAAAAATTTGTTGTAGTGTCCATTGCAATGACTACGCATTTCTATAATGTGAATATACTGCAGTTGTTGCAATATTTTCACCCCAGGTAATCAGTGTGGCTGTCTATGCAATCTTGCAGAGCACATTTGCCCATAAGCAAACTTATATGCATATACTTTCTGTAATTGCTGCTACTCTGCACAGTTTCCTGCCCAGCAACATTGTTGCAGGCCACTAAACATCTCTTGTATTCATGCAAGCACGATGCATAAAATGCATATGTAATTAGCAATCCAGTTCATCGCACAAACATGTAAACTATATGTAGGCCTTGTGGCAAGCCTGTTGAAACCCTGGGTGAGCCTAGAATTTCATCTAACTTCTGTAATCGGGTAATAAAGCATGCTACATAGCTCCCTAATTCTAGCGATCTTCCTTTTTAAATGAGGAGGCTTGACCTACAACCTGTTTTCCATGATTGACTTCGGAAGCTCCTGATTTACAATTAATTTGAATTCCGTTTAACTTTAATTGTCTTACTTCTAGTGGGAATGAATGTGCTAGTAGGAGAATAGAGGTAAGGCCTAATGGTCATTTTGGTCAGTAGAAAAAACACAATCATAAAATACTTCAAGATCTAAGTTTTCATGATCTTGATAGGATAAGGATAAAAAAATTCAACATGAATATATATATCTAATGGCTTTATGCCATCTCCATAAAAAATACTAGATCAACAGTACAATACACTTTCAAATGTACACAGATGAAAAATATGGAATTATTTTTTTTTAATTTATGTATCAATGTAAGTATGTATTTCTTTATTATGAGTTTTTGATTTGTTTAAATATTAAGTGCTTTTATAGAAAAAGAAAGCAAAGAATTGACCATTAAAAATTCTAAAGGAGCAAGTCTCATAAAACCTGCAAAGTCCAATGACAGTATTGCTTATTATTGCTTAGTACCTTATAATGTACATCAAGATATTTCCATGTATCATTCCATGTATTTTGTCTAAGGAGAATTGATGGTAACTGTACCAAATAATGTGTTTGCTAACATCACTATTAGCACAAGAATTATATTGTCGATGCAGGCTAAGATATCTAGAGACAGACAATTCATTTAACCAGCCTTACACTAACTTACATTACATTTGTAGTTTTTCTTTGGCAGTCTATACAAGCTTTCTGTTAATAGGAAGAGCACTCCTATGAGGGATTATAGTCTTGTAATTATTTCATGGTGTTTTACATATCCATCATACATCAAAACCTTCCCTGAAAGTTCCTACGCTTCATTTAAATGTGGTCAGATTATTTAGCAGATTCATATTTGCTCAAATAGAACAATACAGAGATATGCTAGAAATGAAAAATAAACTAGTTATTTTGCCAGTATACTATTGTAATAAAATATTAGCATGTCTGCAACCTAATTCTTCATATGAAATAAACTCTTGTACATAATTAAAAATGTAGTGGGTGAGTTTAACTACTCTGTATATCACTGCAGGTTTGCTTTACAGCACTTGCTGTCAGGACTAAAATATTTATAACTAAATTGTTGAGTAATTGTAGTGTGTTCACTCTGCAATAAAGACATATGAGGAGTTCATCAAATGGAGACATAAATGCAGGAAGATTACGAATCATGTAAGCTTTGAAAGTGCTGTGATGATTTATACTGAATGCTGAGAATCAGCATTCCTAGAATAAGTTAGCATTAGGTCACTAACAACATACATGTTTGGCAGGCATACACTTATGTGCATTGGAAATGACGTTATGGAATGTCCCAGACACAGACATATTATTCATTTACTTCAAAAATTCCCTCTCAGTCAATGTAACTTTAATTAAGGATGCAATATAAATAAAATAAACTTAAAATGGCAAATGCAAGCTGCATAAATGCAAAGCAAACTGTTCAGAGAGAATAATTTGATTATTAAAGTTGATTCCAGTTTCTACTGTGTAGAGTGTGATTTTAACTTGATGTTGTTATGCAAGGTATAACATTTTGAGCTTAGTGTTCATTTTAAACATGTTTGACATATATGGTGGGATACACACTTGAGTTTTTAAAGTTCATTAAATAATTTCCTATTTTTTGACATCAATAAATTAATAAACAACAGATGCCAACACATTATTTATTTATTTTTCAATTGTAGATTAGTAGTTTAAAAATTAAATGTCCTTGAATATTTTTACATAATTTCAGCATCATCGTATCAGTGATGGAAATTGTTCAGTGTTTATACACTATAGGAGCTTAACTTTATAATTCATTAAAAATAAATGGATTTACAGCTCTGCTTATCCATATCTAATAAGATTTATTTAGACCATTAAATGTCATTGGATGATCTTTACATTTCTTTGCTGTTGAATCCCCTGCTTATTGGGAAATTGCTCAAACAAACAGGAAACATCCCTTTCAGTCATGTCTGTCCTGTGGTGCTCATTTTTCATTTCAGCTTTCTTGTGGACAATAGACACTGTAAGGGGTTGCCCTTGATAAAACATATATTAATTATTCAATAAACTATAGCATTCACTTTGAAAGCTGTAGTGTTTTCTTCTGCCAAAGGAAATGCTTTTATATGAATCTTTTAAGTCTGGTTGCAGTCTCACATATCACTGTATAGTAGAATTCCTGCTGTGACAGAAATAGCTTAATACAAATGAATTTAGGTAATCTGAGCTTAATACAAATGAATTCAGGTAATTTGAAAGTGTAACATTATATGCATCATCGTGATGGCATATCTATATATGTATCTCAAATCAAGATGGTTTCAGTGGAAATGCTGTTCTGAATTTAGTTGTAAATCTGTTGCAAATGTTGAAGTAACAAAGAGTGATTAAATCATTGCAACAAATCAAGCCATCTTAGAGAATTTGCATGCTGCTAAATAAAATGTAAATCACGCTACTAGTGGTAGTAGTGATTGATTGTGCTGCAGCATCAGTTCAATGTTTCATTGGTTGTTTTAAATCTTTTTAACTGCAGTCTCTTCCGCATACTAATCACATTGTTATGGTTTCACTTCTGAAACTGGTTTGAGCAGTTAAGACCATAAGCATAGTTTTATTCAACAATATTTTTCATACATTCCTCTTTTGTCTACTTTGTGACAAAGTAAACTGAAATAAAAGGAATATGTTACTTTCTTAGTCATATTTTTAGAATATAGCTTTTAGTTTTCAGTCCAAATGCGTTTCTTAATGCAGGAAAGATTGACCCTTTTTTATTTTTTTTATTTAGTATATGTGTGTGTGTGTGTGTGTGTGTGTGTGTGTGTGTGTGTGTGTGTGTGAGTGTGTGTGTGTGTGTGTGTGTGTGTGTGTGTGTGTGTGTGTGTGTGTGTGTGTGTGTGTGTGTGTGTATGGGTCTACTTCACTTGACCAAAAACTCATTTGACTGACACCCAATTGACGTAAACTTCATTTGACCTGAAACTCATTTGACTGACTCCCATTTCACCTCCATGTAAGACATAGACTTGTTATGGGTTTTACTTCACCTGTGACTTGTTTGTAATAAAAAAAGAATTAATGTAAATTATAGTGCTGACTGGTAAAATTCTGATAGTCATGTAGATAGTAGTGCTGTAGTGTTTCTAAATGTGGGTTTTTCTATTTACATTTTTATGGGAAGTATCTAAAGCAATATGGCCAATGTTTTATGCATTCCCAGCAGTAATGGCAGCATGTAGAGTACTTTAAGGCAAATTAAAGGTATATGCCCTTTTCCCCATGTAGTGTGATCCTGGAGTTAGTATATATAATTGGGGGGGGCACAGTGTAGCCACAAAAAAATGCCACTAGTTTGGTTGTACATTGTCCTGTTTCTGTTAAGAGGGTTAGTAAGTAGCTTTTAAGTTCTAACTACTGGTGTTCTAAGTGTGCTTGTCTATGGTTTCAGATTTAATATCTTCAAATGCAGCACTGTAAGCTGTTGGTGAATAGGGAGTCAGTCAAATGAGCTTTAGGTCAATTGGGTGTCAGTCAAACAGGGGTGTAGCTAGGATTTTCAAATTTGTACTGACAGCTCTCAAACTGCTACCTCCCTCCCCAGCCAAGCTACAGCCATTCTCGTAATTCGCGGTTTGCTCTTTTAGTGTCGATGAAGAGGCATTCGCTGTAATGCCTCTTCAGTAATATAATATAAATTCACTCAAACTCGGTTCCTTGAATTGAAAATTAACCTGAAATGTCAGTTCTTTGAAAAATGCAGCATGGTAGTTGGGGTAGAGACTTTATGCTTTTGTTTTCTGTAACTAAGGTACAGGTTTTGAGCTTGAGTAAATTACTAACCACCTGCTACCACTAACTAGGATGTTTCATTCACACACACACCCCTACCTACCTCTTAGTGCAAGAAATATGGACAAAGCCTAAAATAAACAGGGACAGATATTAAATAATGTTCTTGTGAACTTAGATTGTTGCTAGAATAACAGGATTTGTGCTAGTATGAGAAAGTTGCTAGAATAACAGGATTTGTGCTAGTATGAATTTTTCTAAAGGACATGAAGTCTGAAGCTCAAATGTCTGTCATTATTTAGCAACTTCAGCCTTCAATGATTTTCTAGAAAATCACAAAATTTATGAGGAACAGACAAAAGATATGGGGCAAAAATCTGGACATTCTGCAAAATGTGGACAGTTGAGAGGTATGCTACCTAACACACACACACACACACACACACACACACACACACACACACACACACACACACATACTAAATAAAAAAATAATAAAAAAACTGAGGCAAAGGCCCAAAAATAAGGACATTTTTTTTTTAAATATTGCTCTTATAAACTTAGAAAGATAATAGAATAGTAGTAGGTATTGCATCAGTATGAATTTTCTGAAAGGTATGAAATCTGAAACTGAAATGTCTGCATTATTTTCTAACTTCAGTCTTTAACAATTTGCCACTAATTTGCCAGAAAACTGCAATTTTATGAAAAACGGACCAAAAATGTGATGCAAAAATATAAAATTGCCAGACAATACAGCTGGGAACCTGTCAAAGGAGGGACACCATTTTAATATGAGCACAGTTAACTTAGAGCAGCTGACAAAATAAGAGAATCTACATGCATTTCTGAAATAAAGTAATGTATAACTCTGATCATTACAGTTATTTATAAAAGTAGAGTAAACCCTCCATGTTTTCTTCCAAAATTGCTATTTTGTGGAGGGACCATTAGGGGAAGAGCAACATTTTGAGCCAAAATCAGGGACAGCTGAGGTTTGGCTATGCCTAATTCTATAAAGCCTCCCCCTGCAGCCATTCCAATGATCCATTACTTTGCTATTTCACTCCATTTACCATAAACACTAATGTGCATACTGATTTACTTCTATGATGATTTGAACTTCATTTGAAAGTTTTATTTTGCATTTTACAGCACAAACACTAAGACATCTGCTAAACAAACTTGGCATTAAAACTTCTCTGCCCTTGAAACTCACATTCATTGAAACAACATTAAAACCCACATTCAAAGAAAAATACATTTTACCTGTGGCAGATAAAAATTAATTCTGGGCTGCTTTTAAATCATAGGCCCCTTGCATATGAAACATACATGTGCTCTTTGATACACCTTCCTATTGCTTTGAACATTTTTCCATTAAACAATGAAACAAAACTGCCCAATTCAGAACATTTCCATCATAAAAGTCTACTCAAACTTCTACAGTCCACCATTATCAGTAAATAATATGCACAATCTCTGAAGTAGTAAAAAAAGTCATCTAAGTAACTCCATGTTAAATAAATCTAACTAATGAAGAGGTTGCTGCTAACAATCACCTTTATATTTCATGGCTTCACCGAAAAATAAAGTGTCTGATGCCCCTGAGGAATAAATTGCCTAAATTACATTAAAAATAAGCTAGTAATATTGCAATAGGAAATGGATGGCAAACTGATAACAGGCTCATAGTTAGTGTCTTAACTTTCAGTACAGCAGCATTCACCCTTTATGGGAGTAGAATCAACAACCTTCTGCATTAAAAGCAAGTACACAACATGTTGTGCTACTAGCAATGTGAGCCGATTTAGCATAATCAGCACTAAACTTCTCTTCCCCTGCAGCTCTCAGCTCCTTGTAAAATCTACGCAATACTCAACTACATCTCAACTTCACAGCACAAGAAGTCTGGAAAAGCCAAATTTATTGGGGTGGGTCAAAAGGGCAAAAAACAGGAACACATTAAACATTGCTTGTATAATCTTGGAAAGCTGCTAGAATAAAATGCTGTGTTACCATCATACATTTTACTGCCAAGGTCCCTGTGCAAAATAGCCAGAACAACATACCACTATGCCAAATCACCTGCTTTGTGAAAGAGAGGAAGACTGAAACTTAAATGGCTATCATTTAATGAATTCAGTTCTCACCATAGCTGTCAACCTCTTAGCACAAAACACCTGGACAAACCCAGTAATGAGGGAATACAGCCCTCAAACATATTCAGTGAATTCAGTTCTTGCCATAGCTGTCAACCTTAGCAAAAAAAATCTGGACAAAGCCAATAACAGGGTATTACAGTCCCAAAAATAAGGACACATTTCAAATAGTCATAAACTTAAAAAAATTGCTATAAAAAACGTTGTGTTACTATATATTTATTGCTAGAATAAAAAGTTGTTTTACTATGTATTTTCTGAAGAATATGAAGTATGAAATTCAAATGCCTGTCAATTTTACTTCTGATGAAACAAAAACAATTTTCATCAGAGGCCCAGGGAGAAATACTGTAGACACATGTCTTTGTAAAATGGCAGGACACCAGAGCAAATCCACACAAACACAGGGATAAGATGCAGACTCCACACAGAAGGCACCCCAGCCAAGAATCAAACCAGAAAACCTATAGCTGTGAGGCAACAATACTGCCACTGCACCATCAAATATGTAAGGAAGTAAACATTCAGAAACCTGAAGTCTGAAATTTAAATGCCTGTCAATTTGTTAATCAGGACAGTCTGACTTGGAACAAAAAAAAAACAATTCTCAGCAGAGGCCCAGGAAAAAATAATGCAGACATGTCTCTGTAACATGGGAGGACACAAAAGGAAACCCACACAAACACAGGGAGAAGATACAGACCCCCCCACAAAGAAGGCACCCCAGCCAAGAACCAAACCCAAGAACCTACAGTTGTGAGGCATCAATGTTACATTGCTACCACTGCACCATCAAATTACAAGCATTGCAATATTTACAAACCACAGATATGAGGAATAGATCATCAGATCAAATATGAGGCAAAAATCTGCAATTTTTTTACAAATGGTGGTGGGTAGGGAATTCATGTCTTTAACACCTGCATACAAGGTACAGGGTTCAAGCCTGAGGTATTCCCTACCACACCACCATGAGTAATCACCAGTACATCCCACCTGGGGCATTTTCACACACACACACACACACACACAAAATATGTATTTTATTTTATACTATATACTATATATATTTTATACATAAATATTTATACATATATTTATATTCATTTTTTATATTTGTATTTATATTGATATATATTTAGAAACATATACTAGTTTTTCATGTTTTTATATGTGTATTATTAATTTATTAGAGTAATTTATGTATCATAGTAGCTGAGCAGCACATTTTGTTGCTTTCAGAGATGATAGGGTCCCTGCAAGTTAGTTTTTATCATTATTAGGCTTCAGGATGGCAACATTCTGTATACAAACTGTTCAAAGTTTTGCAAACTGTTTTTAAAATAAGTATCATGAATTTGTCTTATACCACAACTTGTATTTTTATTGTATTTTTAGTGTAATTTTAAGTACCATCAAGGATAGCTGCTATATTTATATGTATTTAGCACTTTAATAGTTAATAATTACCACGTGATGAAATTAATTGATTGGCCAATGAAATTAAATGTGGTTTGATATAAAATGTGCATAGCTTTTTGGATGTTGATTCTGATGAAGTCTCCCGAGTAGAGATGAAAGTGCTTAATCCATTATTCATATTTATTTTTATTTATTGATTTTTTTGTGTGTGAATAAATTCTTATTTTTGGATTTTTCACATGTGTTTACTGGTTTAGTGAAGTGCTTGTGATCAACCTGTTCCCCTGAAAAAGAGGAATATTTTGGAGGGACAGCCTTTATTGGAACCAACAGTTCTCTTGCTTTTTTGTTTTTTTGTTTTCTGTGGTTTGTGCAACTTGCACTTGTGATTACGTGTTCCTTAATTTTCTTAATTGCTCAACAGTTTTATGTGATAGTTTCCCATTACCCCTACATTGTTAGTATGATACATATAAGGCATGAGCATTTGTACACTTGCATGCTTGTTCAAACATCACAATTGATTAATTTGAAACATATCCTACCCATGTTTTATTTCCCCAGTATAGATGACAATGTCAGCAAAGTTCTTGCATGTCATTATCTGCATTAAATGCAATCTCCTAATGTATAAACTTTCCTTTTCAGTGGTATCATATCTGTCAACTGTCCCCAGTTTTCTGGGATGTCTCTCATTATGACTTAGATTTTTAGCTCTGTCTCTCTCATCTCATTTTAAAACTGGTGACCTTTGGATAAAAGGTTGTGAGTAATAGTTAAGTAAATAATGACAATAGATAAAGGTGTACTTCAGAAAATGTATATTAGTTCATACGTTCTTATTCTGTTCACATCTCAAATAGTACTAACATTTTAAAGAGTGTCTTTTCATGATTATTGCTAGATCTATCCCTCATTCTGATGAGGTTTGTCTCTGATTCAGTGGACAGCTATGATTGTTATTGTTGGGATTCCATTGCCTTTTATAGATTCCAAGTTGCCCTGTTGCCCTATTTATTACTGTGCTGTTTGTGAATAGTCACTTACTGAGCTGAAGCTTAACAATCCTGTGTTTACACAGTCCGCATAAGCCCTGCTGCGCAACACAGTGGCTGTGAGCATATGCTCTGGGCTTGAGCGGGAGCTGCTCCATGTTTAAAGTAGTTAGGAGTACTGCATATTCAATTAGCAATGTTGTCTGTCGCACTCAGACAGCGGATTGTGTTAGCTTCAGTGTGACATGTATGTGCACTTAATGAATCCCAGGGTTAGTAAGGTGCATTTGTATTCTCCTCAGTTTCCAAATCTCAGTCAAGTTATTGACATGTGGCCTGATCATGACATTAAAAAGGGATAACAAAATATCTGCAAATCTTGATGAAATTTTGAGAAAAATATCATACCTTTGGATCAAAGCTAGTTTGGTAGGTTAAATTAGTTGGAAGAATCAGTGTCTGGAAATCCACTATATTTTACAGTTTTCTTTATTCTTGGGGTATTTATATTTTTTATAGATATTTTATTTATTTTTGCCATTTATTTCTTTTAATGAAGTTTTTCACACACGCACACACAGATACACATGCAGACATACACAGACACATTTCCTTTGGAGCTATATTTATTTATCTATATATTTACTTATTTGTGTATTTAATTTGTTTTATTTTGGGTATTTAATGTTAACTTGTGTTGCAATAGAGGTTGTGTAGGTACAACTTGTGTTACTTATTAGTATTTATTTTGAAATGTTTATAGATGTGAATGTATGTAGGTACGTATTCACTTAAAATGTAATTGTATTGTATGCTTTTTGAGGATACAATTATGTGTATATTGGAGGTTATTGTTTATTGCTGTGGACTGTGTGTTGTAGTTTATGGATGTCAGTACTTATTGCTCTCAATGATTGTTTTGGATGGGCTATTGTGTGTTTGAATATACTTACTTGTTTACTTCACCTGAAGATACTATTATTTGTCATTCTGTTTTTTTCCCTTTTCCCTGGATCTTTGCAGAATGGCTTCATTTAATTTGCCCATTTACCTCAATCACTTCTTTCTCAGGGTTAGAGCTAGGAACCTAAAAGCCTAGGCAAAGAGTCGCATGACACATTTGTTCCTTAGCTGGAAGACCCAATCTGCCCATTTGTTAAATGGACAGGTGAGAGTTAGACTGTAGAGAGTGGGCCCATCTGATGGATCTAGAAGACTGCCCTTCTAACCTGTGGTCTCCTGACTCCTCACTGAAACCCCCTAGTGTTCCATTAAATTACTGCCACTTGTGGGAAGCATGTGTGCATCTACACAAATATCTTCCCTTACTAGCAACACTGCCTGCAAGTGCTGAATAGGTCCACATTCCACAAGTGGAACACATACTGCTCCTTCTAGGTGTCACTCAAGTCATAAGCCATTGCCAGTTTACCATCAAGCAAAAGAATAAAATAAAATGCCAAAAACAAAAACAACATTTACCCTAAATGTTGAATGTCAGAAACATGATGATCGATAGTCGACATACCAGACTTCCGGTTTTGAAATTCTGTATGTCTTGCTACATTTTGGCACAGGGGCAAGCCCCCTTGCACTCCCCAACACACACACGCCTTACTCACCAACCCTCAGTTGCAAGACCTTCTAAATAAAATCCTTAGTTGAAGCAAGGCCAACATAATGTGTAAATCCTCCTGCTCGATCAACATAATGCTTAAATCCTCCCGCTCGACCAACATAACGCTTAAATCCTCCCGCTCAAAAAGCATTTAAACTGGCTGGAAATACATGCGCGGTGAGCTCCATTCCAACTGGCTGCCCTGATGAGCTGACGTCATCGTGCAGTAAAGCGCGAAAATAAAAAACAAGCAAAAAATTAAAAAGCTACCCCCCTTCTAAATAAGTTGTACTGAAATCAGTATGGTGCGTATGCCTCCCGACGTCCCTGCAGTCAAATGAGTTTTAGGTCAAGTGGATCAAGGTCAAAAGATGTTGCAGTGGTGCAGCAGTAGTGTTGTCGCCCGACAGCATGAGGTTTGATTCTCGGCTGGGGTTCCTTCTGTGTGGAGTCTGCATGTCCTCCCTGCATTTGTGTGGGCTTCCTCTGGGTGCTCCGGTTTCCTCCCTCGTTACAAAGATATGCATCTAGAGCATTTCTCCCCAGGCCTCCGCTGAAAATTGGCTTTGTTCCAAGTTGGACTTTTCCTGGTTAACAAATGTTAAATAAATGAAAGTGAAGTAGACCTATATAAATATATATATATATATATATATGTGGAAAGTTTGGAAAGGAAATAGGGTAGAGGGTATAGGAGAAAAGACTAGAGAAGGAGGGAGGAGAACATTTAATTTGTTTAAGAAAAATGTAAATTGATCTGAATTTCCACCAGTAATTGCAAAACCACCTTATTTATTTATTTTATTTATTTTACATTTGTTGACCAGGAGACTCCAACTGGATTACAAGTCCATTTTCAATGGAGGCCCGGGGAGAAAAGCTACAAGAAACATAGTTTTAAGGAAAGACATTTGACATACGATTTCCATAGAAGAGACTTTGACATGCATATTAACTAACAGATAGGATACATTCATTCTCTACAATATAATATTACATTTTAGAAGATATTCTTAAGTTTAGGATTCCCGTGATAGATCTACTATCAGAGTAAAAGCAGAGAGACATAGAATAAGGCTCCCAGAGAGCAGATGATGATTGCTATAGTTGAGAAGGATAACAGATTGATTCACTATATATCTTCGCCTGGTTTTACTAGAGAAGGATAACAAATTGATTTACAATATGTCTTCGCCTGGTTTTAGTTGCTTATGGAGAGCTCAACATTGCTGGGGTAGTTCTCCCTAACTCCTGGAGAGATGGGATGAGCAGGAAATTAACAGTCCTAAGTGGGTACAGTACTATGATTGTTTGGCTTTGCAGAGTTACTTAAGTTAGGTGAAGTGTTATAACATTATCCAGGGGTGATACAGGAGCACAGTCGGTTATTCAAAAAGTGAGTTTTAACAAGTTTCTTGAACTGTGATGGGGATTTGTTGTCAGTTATGAGGGCAGGAAGGGAGTTCCAGGTTTTTGCTATACAGTGGCAGTAGACAGACTTATTTAGCTGCTCTCAGCAGAGTTCCCCTGCATTTATATAATTTGCAAGCTATGCAAATTCAATGTGATGGATATTTTACTTTGAAGTAAGTGAAAAATCCATTTGATGTATGTTGATGTCAATGACATGAGCTGTGAAACTGAAATGCCATGTATTAGCTGTGTATTCATGACAGTGTGTCTACAGGAAATGTAAAGGGAAAGACCTGTGCACATTTCATTCTGTGCTGACCTGATTGTGATACTGGAAATCTTAGATGCCTACAATAGGTCTTTCATTTGTTGATGTTGTTGTAGAGGTTACTGGTGTAAAAGGTTAACAGCACATCAAACCAGTCTATTTTAATGTATTAATATGAATGTAATCTACTTTTAGGATACTTCAATTTATTTATTATTATTTATTTGACATTTGTTGACCGGGTTAGTCTGATTGGGAAGATGTACTTTTTCAGTGGAGTCCCGATGAGTAAAGCTCCAAAAAGGTGACATACACATATAAAATGTCCCAGTACATCAAGTATAAAGGTTATAACATACAGTTTAACAGTAATCACAGTGTCATGCAGAACACAGTACATTAACGGAAGTAGTATACATTATAAAAATAATCATAATACAGTTTCATCATAAACATATTCACAGTACAGCTTGACATGGTAATGAAGCTACAGGTAGGTTCAGGATTAAAACAAATGCAACAATAATTTTGATGAAGCAGAGGGGAGAGGCACCTTAGGTTGCATCAGTGTGAGAACAAGTCCAAGAGTTTAATAAATAGTATTTTAATGTTCTTAAATAAGGCGAGAGTTTGTTCCATGCATTGGCCTCTGAGTGATTATAGAGATTTTTACCTATGGTTTTATTGGGTTTGTAGATCTGTCTGAGCTACAAAGTTAGGGTTTGGAATGTAGGGGATGATGAGAGGTGACAGAGCAGGACAGGAGAAGGGTTGATTAAGGATGAAGTGAATGAGGTATAGTTGAGGCAAAAGGAGTTGATGGAGCAATTCTCACAATTGCTTGTTTCTATAGGGCTAGGCAGTGGTGTGAACAATATGGCTGATTCGTGGCATATCTAGCAATTTTATTGTGAGTTCTAGTTTAGTCAGAAGATTTGTATGAAGGTTAGTAAGGATTGGGGCTGTATATAGTAAGGTGAGGAGTAGATAGGCTCGAGCTAGAGAGAGTTTAGATTCATTTGTGAGGAATTTTTTTATTTCTATAGAGTAGGCCAAGTTTTTGGTGAGTCTTTTTAATGCAGTTTTGGATGTAGAGATCAAATTTTAGTTGATAGTCAATAATGGCGCCTAATAGGTTAGAGTGGGATTCATCCTTGATAGCTGTGTTATTAATGGAGGAGACAGTGAACATAGATTTGTGGTGTTGGACAGATTTAGGAAGGAAGAAGAGTAGTTTAGTTTTGATTACAGTTGAATAGGAGTTGGTTGGATGTTAGCCATTTTTCAACTGAGTGAAGAGAATCCTGGGTAAGTGTGGAATGGAGAGGTTGTCAGAAGTGGAAACTAAAAAAACACACAAAGGCAATTCCAGGAAAAATGACTGTTACAACTTGTAATGTTAAACGCTTTTCATCTACTCAATAGTAAACTTCATCAGACAAAATACACAACAGTAATCACCATTTAAATACTAAAAAAGTGCCAAAAATTGATGATGTCACAAAATCCATAAATTACACATAAAATTCTAATAAAATGCATATATGTTTTTTAAATATCTTTAAATAACATTAATTTAAATACACACCATATATATATATATATATATATATATATATATATATATATATATATACTATAACTACCTTATTTATATAAAACATATTTTAACCTGAACAAGCTCATTTGATGTTGATTGTGAAATATGAAATACATTATTTTATTTACCATTTTATATTAAACTTAAAACATTTAAAACCATGTTGTCATCTATTTAATGCCTTTAATTTTAATATAGTGCTAATATTACATATATCATTCAGTCCTGGCCATGCATAAGAGAACAAATTTAATTGCCAACTCAGCTCTGCTTTATCTAGCAGAAGTTCCCAAGGGCCACCTCTTTCAGGCATTTCAACCTGTTGCAATACTGAAAATTTAAATTCATGTCCCATACATTCCTGCACATGCCTAGCTAGCACATTGTTGGTATTTTCCTTTCTTATTGCTCATATATTCTTTCTTTTAGCATAAGAGTTGTTCTCCCTATATAATAAGCCTGACACTTTTGGCATAAAGCTATATATATATATATATATATATATATATATATATATATATATATATATATATATATATATATATCAGCCCTTTTGAGTTGCAATTGTATTTCCCTTTTATGTTATAAGTTCTTCCTTTTATTATAATAGAATGTCCTTCCTGAATGTACCTGCAATAATTGCACCTCCCACACTTACTCACATTGCCCTGTTGTATTCTAACTATATTTCCTGACTTACTCCTTTCTAACAGTGCTTTTAAAGTTGTTCCACTTTTGGCTATCATTTTAAAACCATGTTCCAGTTTACCCCTAATCTGTACATCTTCCTGTATAACCATCCAATTTTTTGACATGATCATTCTAATCTCTTGAAAATGTACATTATATGGCGTTATGAACACAACCATGGTATCTACTGCTTTTTCTTTTACATTATTAGATAGTTTTTCCCCATTGTTTCCCAATATAGGTGAAAAATACCCATTTTTTTCCTTTTATTTTTAACTTCTTTATACAGTTCACACAACATGTCAGTGGGATACCCTCTTTTTGAAAATATTGTCACATTCCATTTCAAAATCCTGATATAAAGTCACCATTTTTGCTCCCCTTACAAATTGTCCTTTTACCACGGCCTTTTTATTCCCAATTGCATGGGCACTGGTGAAATGTAGAAATGAATTTGAATAAGTAGGTTTCCTCACTAAAAGAATACAGGGCTTAAGTAAAAATGTCCTATGCAGATCGTCTCAGGACTCTATTCCTGTAATCTGATTCCTACAGGATTTTGAGGAGAGATCTATGCCTGACATGCAAGGCATTATCAGACCCTACTCTGATGGACCTCCTGCATATCCACAAAACCAACAGCACCAGAATTACCCATTGTAAAGACTTAAACCTTGCCTGTTATATAAATAGAACCTGCTGAAGAGACAGGTATGTATCCCAGAGATGACCTTGTCTCTGGGACAGGGTCCCCATCCATGTGAAGCAGAGTTCTTCCCTAAATCAATTCAAGTGCAACTAGGGCAATTGGATGAGGAACAGGTAATCCATCCCTGGTTTGGCACCTATGCCTCTAATGGGCACAGACAACAAGTAAATGGTTCATCTCCCAGGCCATAGCTTGTAAATATTTTATCTCCCAAGCCCCTGCTTACACTTATCAAGGGTGTCAGAATTTGTCAGAGATTTGGGATGGATGGCTAGGCTTAAAAAGGCCCTTGTGGTCACTAACATAGAAAACACATATGTATTTATGAACTTATGAATCTATGCATATATTTTGTGGAAAACAATGAGAGAAAGTGAGTGTCTGTTGAAACTCTATTGATCAGAATTCTGATCTTCAAAACATAGGTTCATAGGTTGGTACTGAGCTATTGGCCCTAGGGCCTATACAAGCCTACCCATAACAATTACCTGGCTATTTCCTTTCTGGAATATTTACCTCACTGATCCCCTGTCTAGCAGGACTACTGACATGATCCCCAGGGTGAATTTCCTATCTCCCATCAAATTGTCAAGTTTTCTTTTGTATTAGATGAAGGCTTATTTCGAGGAAGTAGTACATTCAACCCCCCACTACACCTCACATTATTGTTATATGAAAAGATATGTGAAATTGACATCAGGCACATTTTCAGCATAAGTAGGGCATTTAAGGACAATTTAACTAATAAAGAAAGGAATAATTTGATGTTTCTAATGCAACAGTTCTTAAGAATCATGAAACCAGATAAGGGGGGTCTATATTATGAAAACGAAAGATGAAAACAGCAAACACATGTTGAGCAACACCAAATGAGTGAAAATTGGAAATATCGAATCCAGAAGAAAAACAAAACTACAAAACCAAATGTCTAACTAACTGTTTTATGCAGGGGGGCAAGCCCCCCCTGCATCCCCCATGTGGGGGCTGTGCCCCCCACAACCCCCCCACTTAAATATTCCAACTCCGAGATCACACTACATTAAAGTGAAGGGAAGAATTTCCCTATGGCAATTTCCGTTTACGTGCGCATCATTTTCCATTTTCAACCATTTGGTGTCACCCAAATGGTGTTCGGGGTTTTCGTGTTTCAGTCGAATAATATAGATCCTGGGGTGATTAGTAATAATGGATGCATTTGATTATGAGAAAAGAATGGATGAAATATTATCTCAAGTTACATATCAAGAAGTTAGCAGGAATTAGGTTAATACAGCCTACAAGAAAATATATGTCCTGCTCAATGATATGTTTTTAGAGAATAGAATAACTATGGATGAATATAATTATCTGAATAGTATTTCCCCAGTGATTCCCACTATTTGTGGAGCACCCAAAGTGCACAAGAACGTGGAAAATCTACCCATGCGCCCCATAGTAGATGGACATAATTCCATCACCTATGTGGCAGCAAAATATCTTGATAATAAAATGAAAAAGTTGGTAATGAGTTGTTCTCAGATTTGTAAGGACTCATGGCACTTTTTGGATATCATGGATGGCAAGGAGTATTTAAATGATAGTTTATTTCTTACAATTAACATAAAGGATCTTTTTACTTGTATACCCCGTGAAGAAGGATTGGAAGCTGTTAGTGTATTTTTACAAAAACAAGGGGCTGCACAAATGAAGATCAATTTGTATACTGATTTGTTTGAAATGATACAAAAAAAAACAATTTCATTCAGTTTAAGAAAAATACTTCTTGCAATAGGTCGGAGTGGCCATGGGGTCGACATTTGGTACGATTTTTGCTAACACCATAATGGCAGTCTGGGAAGTGCAGCATATTTTCAACAGCCCTTATGCACAAAACATCCAGGTCTATTTAATATTTTTGGATGATATTTTTATTCTGCGGCAAGGGGACCAAGGTGTGTCAAGTAAGGTTATTGAATATATTAATAATTCAACTACATATCTGCAGTTCACACATAAGGTAGGAAAAACAACTATCAACTATCTGGATGTCAATTTAACCAAAGATACAGTAAATAAAAGGTATATAGCTAAAATATATAGAAAACCTACTTATTCAAATTAATTTCTACATTTCACCAGTGCCCATACAATTGGGAATAAAAAGGCGGTAGTAAAAGGACAATTTGTAAGGGCAGCAAAAATGGTGACTTTAGATCAGGATTTTGAAATGGAATGTTATAATCTAATAGGAATATTTTCACAAAGAGGATATTCCACTGACATGTTGTGTGAACTGTATAAAGAAGTTAAAAATAAAAGGAAAAATGGGTATTTTTCACCTATATTGGGAAACAATGGGGAACAACTATCTAATAATGTAAAAGAAAAAGCAGTAGATACAATGGTTGTGTTCATAATGATCATGTCAAAAATTGAATGGTTATACAGGAAGATGTACAGATTAGGGGTAAACTGGAACAAGATTTTAAAATGATAGCCAAAAGAGCAACAACTTTAAAAGCACTGTTAGAAAGGAATATGTCAGGAAATATAGTTAGAATACAACAGGTAAATGTGAGTAAGTGTGGGAGGTGCAATTATTGCAGGTACATTCAGGAAGGACATTCTATTATAATAAAAGGAAGAACTTATAACATAAAAAGGAAATACAATTGCAACTCTAAAGGGCTGATATATATAGCTTTATGCCAACAGTGTCAGGCTTATTATATAGGAAGAACAACTCGGATGCTAAAAGAAAGAATATATGAGCAACAAGAAAGGAAAATGCCAACAATGTGCTAGCCAGGCATGTGCAGGAATGTATGGGACATGAATTTAAATTTTCAGTATTGCAACAGGGTAAAATGCTGGAAAGAGGTGGCCCTTGGGAGCATCTGCTGGATAAAGCAGAGCTGAGTTGGCAATTGAATTTGTTCTCTTATGCATGGCCAGGACTGAATGATATATGCAATATTAGCACTATATTAAAATTAAAGGCATTAAATAGATGACAAAATGGTTTTAAATGTTTAAAGTTTAATATAAAATGGAAAATAAAATAATTTATTTCAGATTTCACAATCAACATCAAATGAGCTTGTTCAGGTTAAAATGTGTTTTATATAAATAAGGTAGTAATAGTGTGTATATATATATATATATATATATATATATATATATATGGTGTGTATTTAAATTCATGTTAAAAACATATGTATTTTATTAGAACTTTATAAGTGTAATTTATGGATTTTGTGACATCATCAATTTTTGCAGCCTTTTTTAGTATTTAAATGGTGATTACTGTTGTGCATTTTGTCTGATGAAGTTTACTACTGAGTAAATGAAAAGCACTTAAAATTACAAGTTGTAACAGTCTTTTTTTCCTGGAATTGCCTTTGTGTGCTTTTTACCGGTCTGTACAGTTTTGTTTTATTCATAAGTGGAAACTATTGTACAGTCATCAGCATATTGCATTAAGGAGGAGTGAGGACAGGAGAGATAGAGGTTGTAAGTGAAGATGTTAAATAGTAGGGGTGCAAGGATGGAGCCTTGGGGAATCCCGGTTTGGACTGGGAGGAAAGGGAAAGATGCTGAGAGCAATCATACTGTCTGAAGTCTGTTGGAGAGGTAGGAAGAGAACCAATCAAGAGCAGAGTTGGGAAGATTAAGGCGAGATAGTTTGTGGGAGACAGTGTGAAAGGTCTTAGAGAGGTCAAGGAATAGTCTATTGTTGTCTCAAGATCTAGAGATAGTATGTGTAAAAGATGTTAGTTCTTTGGATGTGCTGTGGTTAGGGCAAAAGCCATGTTCGGTGGGGGAGAGGAGATTTTCTTGTAGCAGATGAGCAAGGAGCTGTTTATGAATGCATTTTTCAAGAATCTTTGGTAGGGGATGGAATAGCAGTATGCCTGAAAGTAGAGGGTTCGGTGGAGTTTCCTCCTTTATGAAGGGAGATAACATAGAATTTCTTCTAAATATCAGGAACTATGTTCTCTTGTATTGATCAATTGATAGTATAGACATGAGGTAGGCAATAGCATTTGCAGATAGTTTAAAGAAGAGAAGTGGTAAGTTGTCAACAGAAGGGGAGCATGTTTTGAGTTTACTGAGAAGCGATCTGATATAAGCAGCAGAGAGAGGCTTAAGAGAGAAGGTGGATGTGTGGGTGGATGAGGGGAAGATATAAATGGGTAGGTACTTCTGTCTTTTTTAGTTAGTTTCTGAATGGGGTCAATGAAAAAGTAGAGTGTAGCAGTGTCTAAGAAGAGCTATTATGGAAGGATTTGGTGCAGAGGGCTTACCTGGGTATAGCAGCTTGTTGACGGTATTCCAGAATTAATTTGGGTTAGAAAAGTGGTGTTGTTGTGGCTTAAGATGAAGTTTTTTTTTTTTTTGTCAAGGCTGACTTTTTTTTTTTTGTTAAGTTACATAGTTCACTGTAACACTGAAAACTGGAAGGGGATTTGTTTTTCTGACAGTTTTTCCAGGCATTGCCTCACTTGTGAATGAGGGAGTGAGTGTCTTGAGTTATCCAAAGAGCAAAGTTGTGTTTACTTCTAATTTTTCTAATGGGAGCTAGGGAGTTCCGCGTGTTAAGAAAACAGATATTGAATTTTAGTGCAGCATCGTCAAGGGAAAGGTCATGGAGGAAGGACCAGTTAATAGAGGAGAGTAAATGAATAAAGATGCCAGGGTTGAAGTTAGAAAGTTTGTGGCAGTCTTTGTACTGGTAAAATTATTACAAATCATACTCATTCCTTATGTTTGTGACAGTATGATTTTGTTTCAAACCTAGGTTTCAGGCTTCTTTTTTATGTTGCTGCAAGCATGGTTTGGCAAAAATCTTGGATATCAAAACTACAAATGTGCTGTAAATATATTTTCTTTGGAGGTGGCTGTTGTAGGTGTGATGAGTGGATTTCATTTCTGTAAATCACTCTTTACTAGGAATACTCCTGTATATCGTTTGTAGTGAATTCGTGGTTCAGCACCAGGGTTCCATGCAAAAGAAAGGCAATTTGAAGCTCTAAGGAGAACTGCATCTTCTTGGGGGCCATTAGGACATATGGCAAGCACCTTCTTGGAAAGGAAGTCCATAACAACCTCGAAGAACAAAGGTGTGAAACAAAGTGACTTTGTATAGAAATGCTGTTCGGGGCAGGAACTGTACACTGACATAATAAAGTAAAAGGGCCAATGATATGGTGTAACATCCCAGAGCAGAGTCAAGTTGTAGCAGCACTGTTAGGGGACTTCCTACACTTATCTCTTTAACACCCAATAATGTATACCTCATCTCCATATGGGAAAATGACAACGAGATGAGGCTGACATAAAAATAATTCAAAAGAATGGCAATTACCCATTTCAGCAACAATAGCAGACATCCATTCAGTAAAGTTAGTGCATCCACAATGACAAATTCACAGTATAAATATTATTGCAGAGGTTAACTGCTTACATGTAGCACATGGCAATTCCTGCTAACAGGTGAAATCTCCATTTCTGCCTATTGGGAAAGTAAACAGAGTGTGCATGGTATGTCCCCTCCACACCATTCATTACTGTGGACTAAAGTCTTAGTATTAATGTCATCAATTAATCCTTCACAGGGTCAGCAGCAAAAGCAAGTTGTGTGACTAGACCAACACTGATCTAAGATGTCAATTGGAGAATGCCTGAGGACAGTGGCACACAGTCACTGACTTTAATGTCAGGATTACACACCTCACAGCAGGTACATAACTCTGTAGGATGTGCCACAGGATCACAAAGTGAAGCTGATGAGGACATTACTTTGCAGGCTGTACAAAAAGAGCTCAATCCATTGACCACCTTCTGGAGGACAATACAATCCCAGAGGTAGTACTGTCAGTGTAACACATGTGCAAAGAAGTGGCATATACAGGCACACATCACAGCTGCTCCCAGAAATACAAAATTCATCGGCTGCCCAGAAATAGATGTGTCAAACAATGTTCAAGCTCAGTCCACTGCAACAGAGACTTAAAGATGGCCAGAATACTGCAGGGTCTATGTGAGGATTTCCACTGTTACATGAAATGGCAGCAAGTAGGGATAATACCATGGTCACACTAATACACTGAATGGTAGCACATACAACAGCCATCTCTGATTTCATGCATATACTAGTCAGGACAGATGCGACTCAAGTAGGAAACAGTGGTGAACAGGGACAAGAGCAGGGTACTGTCCAGACACATGTGGGTATAATATGTTGCATACCATGTGATTGTCAGTTATGTACTGGAAACAGTTGGGGGGGGGGGCATAAAATAAAAGACAAGCAGGCCTCATCAGCATTTGTTTGCAGCTGGCAGAACCTCTCAAGAGCACTGTCATTCAACAGTACTGTAGTATTCTTACTTGCATCCTGTACATCATGTCTTCATAGTAAGTCATTATCAGTCTTACATGGTAGCATTTCCTCATGATCATGGGCACTATCACCTACACTTTTCCTTGGGATACTCTGTGTTTGACACATTTGACCTAAGCCAGGTTTGCCACTACAGCTACTGAAAATATTACATGTGGCAATTGACCAGAATACATTTCATTTTATTAATGTCAATCAATAAAATTCAAACAAAATATAAAAATCAGTAGGGAAGCAGAGAGGTAAATCTGCAGAATGCAATGCAGGCCAGTGTAAAGAGCCTATTCAGCAGTATGACTTTTAACTGGGCAATGCTATTGCTGCAATTACAGGAAAGATTACTTTAAATAAATAAATAAACAAATCACGTGTGGGAGCACAGTGAAATACAGAACTCTATTAAGAGTCTAACAGACAGTTGGAAAAATTCTTGCATGGCTAACACTAATCCTGCCATCAACATTAGCACTGTTGCCATCTCACCCTCAGCACTGCACAATCGCTTGCTATTTCTTCTGAAGACTCAGACAATGTTGTCTGACAGAATGAATTAATCTTTTGTGCAGTGCCTGAATAGATAACAAAAATTATTCCTGATTACTCAGAAAAAATACAGAAGCAGTAGAACATGAAAAAAAAAATGTCACACAGTTTCCTTTCCTGTGGTGAGCAGCAACTTATCAATCCTGTAAGGTGGAATGCAACAGCAGTATAAGGTTAGATACACACACAGTTTACTGAAGCTACTCATTCATGTTGTGCAAAAACTATTATGGTGTAGCAAACATTCTATCAGAAGCAGTACCTGCACAGTTAACTGTAGTCTCTAGAAAAAGCACATGCAGTAATACAGTACAAAATGTACGTATTCCATAAATGCTGCAGTTCCATTCACTTCACAGACCTCGATGAACTGCCAAAGTTTTACAGGTGTATGCTAGGCTGATGACCACTAGGGCCCTTATAAGCCAAGCCATGCAACCCAAATGTGACCCACAAATTTGATTTATATATAGGGTGATTTAATGACTGCCTCTGTCCATCAGAGACCTACACATCAGACCAGTGGTGAATTTCCCATTATCCATCCACTGGTCCACGTTGTGCTTAAATATGGTTAGGGTGGAATGCTGCTTCATATGAATGGGGAGACTATTCTAGAGAATGAGAATTCTCTGAGAAACATATCTGTCTCTCCAACATGTCATATTTATGTTGCATAGAAAACAAAAAACAGCAAACAAACTGAGAAAATAAAACCCAAGTCCAGCATGCTAATATCCTCCAGATTTGGAAAACAATACTGTAAATCCACTCGAAACTTGGTATCACATAGTAGAAATAAAAATATCCACGAAGGCAGCATAAAACACTAATTTATTTAAGATGGTTGAAGTGCTTTTCGTTTGCTACAATCAGCGAAACCTCATCAGAAACATTGTACCTTTAGCTTAAAAAGCTCCCTTTATAGGCAGAGCTGATCATTAATTAACCAGACTGAAACCCTAAAAGGCACAGTAGCAGAAAACTACATTTCAAGTTAAAACCAAAACAAACGAAATAAGAAACAAATACTGCAGCAGCTTAAAACATACTCCGATGATAACAAGAACTATAAACAATAAAATGTAACCTATATATATTATGTTATAATAATACTATCAATATCACTATGATAAATACTAAGTAATATTATACTGCAACTTATAAAAATGATTGTTCTTCAAACCTAATATGGTAAAGCCAGTAATTCTACTAATACTTTTGTGTCAGTAAGTATTCTCTATTCTAACTTGGACCATGAAAATAAAGGTGATCAATACCATGAACTATTCTAAATTTACTACTTTAAACTTTTTAATCTTAAGATGCTACTAATAGAACAGGTATCATTCAAACCTGGTGGGTAACAAGCGTTAAGTCTAATCTGCCAGTTTAGTTCAAGTTCCTCTAGTTTCAGTGGTCAGGGCCCCCCTCTACTGTCAGCCTTTACTTGATCTATAATAGTGAATTTAAAAGTATGCTCTTGGTCGATACAAGAATGTTTCCCTAGAGAATTTTCCAAATTCCGTTTCTTAATTGCATACTGGTGTTCGTATATCCTGTCACAGAGCCTCTGCTTCATTTTGCCCACATAAAAATCAGGACACAGTTTACACTTAGCAAGATATAAGACAAAGTTGGAATTGCAATTAAATCTGTCTTTGATTTTATATTGTGTACCATTGATAGTGAAGTTGTTCGTCACATCAACAAATCTGCAATAGTTACAACATTCACATTTTCTCATTCCATTACAACGAGTACTAACTGTGTTTATTTGTTCTAAGATAGATTTCAGATTTCGCCCTCTTCTATAAGTGACTCTAGGGAACTCACCTAATTTGGTGTAAATATTAGTATTAGTTTTAAATAGTTCCCAATTTTTCTTTAGTATATTAATACACAAAACACTGTGTGATGAATATGTAGTAATGAAATTTATGTTATTATCATTAACTCAACTATTCATCAAACTGTCACTAAGTGGCAGAGGGACATTGTAACCACTATTAACAGGCCTAATAGGTACATTTTTGATATTCAAAAGTGGCAAATGTACTTTATCTGTTCTTTTTATTCGGACCTCATTGATTAGGTTGTCCAGCAAGGGTTCTGGGTAGCCTCGTTGAATTAACATATTCCTAAGTAGAGAGCATTCATCAAGGAAATCAGTCTCCAACGTGATCATTCTTGAAGCTCTCACCAATTGGCCCTTGACCACTGCCCTCTTCTGATGTGCTGGATGATTACTTGAAAAGTGGAGGAACGTGTTAGAGTACGTTATTTTCCTATAAATTTTAGCTACATAGCTATTTAATTCATACTTTTTAACCAAGCAGATATCCAAATACGCTATTGTATTGGTACTAAAAGTAAATGTAAACTGCAAAAATTGTGAAGTAGTGTTAAAGTAATCTACTACATTAGCACCTATACATTCATCACCATTGATCAAAATAAATATGTCATCCAAATAGTATGTATACAAGAATAACGACTCACAGAAAACATTGTTGTTTTTGTTAAATACAAATTCAGATTCCCAATGCGCCATGACAAAATTAGCAATACTAGCCCCATAAGGGGACCCCATGGCCACCCCCACTTTTTGAAGGTAGAATTGGTCCTGAAACATAAAAAAGTTGTTGGACAGTACTAGATCAATCAATTCCGTGACTAACCTGATCTCCACTGCTGGGGCTTTGTGTTTACTAAGCATTAACTCAACCCATTCAATAGCTATCGTGTGTGGGATACACGTATATAAGTCCTTCACATCGATAGTTAGGAAGTTGTAATTAGCATTAAATTCTGTGACTTCAGTCTTCTTCAAAAAAGACCATGAGTCTTTACAAATTTGTATCTCATATACTAAGTAATTTTGAAGGATTGCATCTATAACTTTGGCACAAGAGTACGTTGGTGAACCTCGACCATCAACTAATGGTCTCAAAGGAGGATCAACCATGTTCTTGTGTAACTTCGGAATGCCAAAGATACTATCTAGGGTAAGGTGTTGACAGATAGTTGTAGACATGTTGCTCAACTCTACCCTCAATGTATAGGTCTTCAATACAGCTTTTTATCAAGCTGTAAGCTTTATTCCCTTCTGAACGTGAACTTAGATCATACGAATTGGTGTTCAATAATCTATTCATCCGATCTTGGTAGTCCTGAGAATCAAAGACTACCAATCCCCCACCCTTATCCGGTTTACAGAAACGTAAACCTTGAGTTTTGACGTATACTAAGAATTCACGTTCATCCTTACTCATATTGTAAAAGGTCTTATACCTATACAAATTGTTGACAATATGTCGGATATCCAGTTCACAGAGCTGTTCAAAAATCTGCAGTAACGGGACTAATGGAGGGTTGTAAATGCTTGGAGTATAAAACTTATCCTGGTCCACATTATTCAACAAGTTGTCAAATATTAACCTAAAATTCAACTTCAATATTTATGTTGCAAAGAACATTCAGGTCTTTAGATCTATTAGCTGTAGTTCTGATGACATTTGTTTGCAGCTGTGCAAAAGGTTAATCAAAACAGGGTCCTGAGATGCCTTGTATGCCAGGCAGAGATCACCTCTCAGTATTCTGGATGATACCTAGTAAAGAGACAAGACTTTGGGGTAATCGGCAGTGTGTTTGCTCCATGTATGATTTTTGTAGGGAGCCTTGATGGATATTCCATTTGATGCATGTATCTGGAGATGAACATACCTAAGGGGGCATTGAACACTGTGATAGGTGTGATGTAGGCTGATTACAGTGGCATGATGACTTCACTGGACCTAGATGCCATGCCCTTATTTATATGTTGAGTAACATAGAAATATTTTCTTAATATCTTGGATACCTGTTGGTTTATGGCTAAACTACTATCTACATGAGTTTCCAGATCCCTGACTAGTGAATCAACTTTTAGGGTGTATTATTGATGATGTCATTACCTGAGATGACCTCCAAGATACAGATGCCAAAGAGCAGACCCAGCACAGAGCCCTTTGGGACTCCATTGGTGATTGGCCTCTTTATAGAGGTGGCCTCACTGATCATAGGTTCTTGGTTCGTACCTTTAAGCCAGTCAGCTATATGTTATAAGGGGGTTCATGCCTACTTCCTGTTTATTTTATTTAAATGTATTGACAATGCCCAAGTGGGGTACCATATCAAATGCTTTAGCCAGATCAAGGTAGGCAGTATGCGCCGCTTTCTTCTCATCCATTTTCTTAGTGACCTTTTCAAAGAAATCCACCAAGTTTGGTAATCATGACCTTCCTTTGTCAAACCCAGTCTGTGATGGATCCAGTGTCTGCAAGTCTCTTATGCTGTTGTTGATAATTTTGATGAGAATTCTTTCAATGGCTTTGCAATTTCCAGGCTCTGTTGAAGGTCCTCCCTTATGAAGATGAATAACAGTAACAGTCCTCCATTCTCAAGGTACAAAGCCATTTAAGACTACAGTTAAATTGTGATTCCAGTGGGATGTGATAACTCATATTTTAGTCTGTTCAGGAGCCATCCTGGGATGTTATAAGGGTTCATTGTAGCTGTGTTCTTGGCTTTAATGAGCATGGTCAGTACATGCTCCTTAGTTGGTGGAGTTATATTTAAAGGTGTGTCTTGGGAGATGGTTTGGGGTGAGACAGGGGTAACCCTGGAACTGAATTTGTCCACTAGCAGGTTCACTATATCGCCGGGCTCAGTGAATGTGGCACCATCAACCACCAGTTCAGTACAATGCTGTGTGCTGCCTTTGAGGTTTCTGACATTGCTCAAGAAGGCCTTATGGCTATCTTTCACATGACAGGCTATCTTAATCTTAATGTTGCCTTTGTTTGACCTAATTAGCCCTCTTAGTTGCATATATCATTTGATGACAGAGTTTTTATTTTTATGGTAATTACCATTCCTGATCTTTGCCATTTTTTTCCTTTTGTTGTATATCCTGTTTAGTTTGGGATGCCACTATGGCTATTTATTTCTAGGCTATTTCATTGACATGGTTATACAGAGTTCTGAGAAGAAGTCAGTGCAGGAAACTGTTTTTTCTGGGTTTGGAGTGTCACTGAATTTTGACAAACCATCACTTAATGAAAAGCTGTTTGTGTTGGAATTGTTCCTATTACTGTTTTTACTGGGGTTAAGGATTTGATTTTGATTTTGAAGGATATGGGTTTATGGTTGTACATTACCAGAGAGGACAAGCTATTGGGTGTGGAAGTGCAGTGTTCTCCCATATTTGTGAGTATGAAGTCCAGTATGTTGGAGCCTCTACTAGGAATATTCACCATTTGGCCAAGGTGGTTTGGATTCTTCCAGCTTATCTGTCCAGGAATCTCTGCATGTAAATTTGAGGCCATGTAGGATTCCCAGTCTATAGACTGGTAATTAAAGTCTCCCATGAGTAGGGTGTTATGTTGGATGGTATGTATCTCTAGTAGGTTCAAGTATATATTGCTGGCTTCTTGGGAGATGGAATGATACCTACAGCTGGCTAGACTATGGTATGGGATTGTGTCTGTGGTGAACTACATGTGGAGGAACTCCAGTGAGTCATCTTGTTTAATCAACCTAGAAGTGTACTTGTTATTGATGTGTATTGACACACCTCTTCCTTTAGCCCTTGATTGTGCAGCTACTGGTCTAAAAGTGTGGAAGGCACAGAACTCTTGCACTGCTTGGGTACTTTCTGCAGCTTTAAACCATGTCTTGCTAACTGCACAAATTATTGTATTTTTAAATGTGTGGTGGGCTTGGTGGACAATTACTTTATTTAGGATGTTGGCATTGAGCAGTCAAACTTTGAGGTATAGATGAGTTGATTTTGCTATGTCAGTAGTATTGTCAATTTGGCATTGACTAAAAAAGGCTAATGGGAGTGGATAAATTATTGTCAGCATTTATAAACCTAGAGGGGACAAGTGCAGACCATCCTTTGCAAATCAAAGTGCTCTGCTATTTATTTATTTATTTGTTTATCTGATATTTGTTAACCGGGTTAGTCCAGCTTAGCCAGAAGCCCATTTTCAGTGGAGACCTGAGGAGAAAATGTCCAATACATATATTTATAACAAGTACAATAAAAATATGATATCAAAAAAACAATACATAGTAGTTGCAGTTTTGAGTTTACAATTAACAGGTAGTAGGTATCACTGTGTAAATAAAGCATCAATTTACATCTGGGAAAACATCTCTAGACTGAGTGCAGTGTAAAAATTATGATGAGGTCTCAGTAATCAGAGGACTGTATAGGTGGAAGTAGCCTAAGTGAAAGTACAATTGGAGATTTAGTACTAGTATAGTGCAGAAGTATGAACCTCAAGTTACATTGTATGTAAATACACTGTATATACAGGGAAGATAGGATGTGAATATGACTAAGCAGAGACAATATATCTGAGAAGGATGAGTAAGGAAAGAATACAAGAACTGTACAGGCAGGTGGGTCGACAGACTTGAGACATAAAGGTTGGGAAGGGGTGGAGGTTTTAGGTAGGTTCCTGACATGGACAGGTCCATGAAATAAGAAAGAGTAGTTTTAGTTGCTTTTTGAATTGGTTACTGTTAGAGATTCTTCTAATGTTAGAAGGAAGTTTATTCCAGGCTAAGGAGACATTGTGGTTATATAGGGATTTACCAATATTTTTGTTAGGCTTATGAATCACAAGCAGTTGTTTGTCGGAGCTTCTGAGAGATGTGGAGGGGGTATAGAATGAGACTAGTGTTGAGAGGGAGGGGCAGGCTGTGGGTTTGTAGAGGATGGAGTGAGTGATTTGAAGTTGTGATAAAAACAGTTGATTGGGGTATTCAGGCCAATGGAGTTGTTTTAATGTAATACAATGGTGAGATCTGTAGGGTTGGTTAGTGGCAAATTTTGTGATTTTATTACAGGTTTTCTCTAGTTGGGTGATTAAAATTGTTTAAGGGTTTGTTAAGAATGGGAGCAGCATATATAATGCCAGCTAGAAGGAATGCTCTTGCTAAGGATAGCTGAGTTTCAGGATTAAGGAATTTTCTGTTGCGATATAATAGTCCTAACATTTGATGGGGTCTTCTTTATGGTCTGGTGGACATGGTCATCAAATTTAAGCTGGTCATTTATAATGGTGCCAAGGAGTTTTGTAATGGGATCTGCTGTGATGATAGTATTATTGAGAGAGGAGATGGAAAAGGTGGATTTATGAACTGAGAGTGCATTAAGAAGGAAGAATAAAGGTTTAGTTTTCTTAGGGTTTAGGATAAGCTGGTTTCTGCTGAGCCATTTTTCGATGGAATTGAATGTATCTTGTGTAAGGGAAAGGAGCGGAGACAAGTTATCCAAGGATGTGATGATTGTTGAGTCATCAGCATACTGGATAAGAGTAGAGTGGTTGCAGGCAGAATAAAGGTTGTTGGTAAAGATATTGAATAAAGGTGGCCTAGGATGGAGCCCTGTGGAACCCCTGTTTTTACAGGTAGGAAGGGAGAGCATGAAGTAAGCCATTGGACAGATTGTAGTCTATTAGAGATGTAGCTGGAGAACCACTGCACTGTGGCAGGAGAGAGGTTAAGATCAGTTAGTTTTGAAAGAAGTTTAGAGTGGAAAATTGCATCGACCATGCCCTCCCAAGTTGACAAATATTGAATGACACCAAGAAGATAGCCAATGGACAGCAGGAAGATAGCCAATTGTTATAATCAATAATCTTTTTGCTCATAGTGTGGCATCATCCTCGGAGATGTGGTGTACTGACTTGAATGTGTGATTTGGTAGATCTTGACACCAGATAAGCATCTAACTGATATCATCTCCATGTTCAGCCTGCTTAGAGGTGTATCAGCATGTCTTACACTGGAGTCCCCTATGATGAGAGTGCTGAGAAGTGTGTTTGCTTGCCTTTGAGGCTCTATTGAGAGTGACTGCATGTGTGGTGTTAGTTATTGTTTTTTTTTTTTTTTGAGTGCCTTTGGGCTTGCTGAGGCATTGCCTGATCAACAGGTGTTTTAGACGATCTTTGTTGTTTTATAAGATTGCTTTTAAGTGCCTCAGCATACATTAGTCTGTGTGTGTGTTTGTATGTGTGTGTGTGTGTGTGTGTGTGTGTGTGTGGTATGTGTGTGTGTGTGTGTGTGTGTGTGTGTGTGTGTGTGTGTGTGTGTGTATATGTGTGGTTGGTATTGTGTGAATGGTTTCAACAACCTGATGTGTGCTTGTATGTGAGAGTTTACCCTCCAGTGTCTTTGTGTAAATACACCTCTCACATGCTGTTTCTTTTTCTTTAAGGATTAAATGACTATCTGCTCGACAGTGGCACAGGAAAATAACTTTCTTTGGTGGTGTAAGCCAGAGAACCTTGTTGGCTAGGCTTACGTAGGCCTTAGGGCTGATAGCCTAGTACCTACCTATGAACCTATGAGATAATTACTACATTGTCTCAAGATGCCTGCGTCCACCAAGATGGCTATGTAGAAGGTAGGAAATTGCACATACATGCTGTCTAGTTGTTTGATTTATGAGCTGCAAGGGGATGGAGTATTGGAGTTAGAATGCTATTAAGGGTGCTTTGTTGGTACAGACTAATAAGGATGCTTTATTGGGACAGATTATGCCACTAAATTCTTTTAACTTTACTGGTTACACAATACTTAATTCTACTAAATATATAGGTATTGCCACTTGAGGCTCAACTAGCTGCTCCAAGTTTGTCAGAGAGCAAGGCATGTCCTCTGTATTTACTGCTTTATACTGTACAGTTTTATGGACCATTCAATTGGAAAAAAATGCTTTCTAGGTGTTTGCTACTGTACAGGGCACGTCCAGAACAAAGGCTCTGAATTTATAACAGCACAAAAAAAAAAAAAAAAAACTAACTAATGAGCCCTTTAGCCACTAAAACAAGTACAGTATGAGCCCTTTTTGTGTTTTTCAGCTCAGATAGACCAAGCACACACATCCTGTCACAATATGAATAATTCCAGTCCTCCTAATGTTAAAACACAGTAAAAGAGACCAATAAGTGCAATGCTACTACAAGCCAATTTAACAACTGGTTGGAATTCTCTTGCTGAAGGCAATTTCAAAACAGTTTTACAAGTAGTAAAAGTAAAAGGAAGAGCAATTTTTTTTTTATAAAAATACAGTGAAATGCACAAACAAAAGCATCAAACAGTAGCAATCACTCAAAATGACTTAAGGCAATTTTGCAATCAAAAGTAGTTTGTTTTGTCTGCATGACACTTCATATAAGTAAAACCCTTCTGGAACACAAGCTACGATACCAAGCTTTGCTGAGCACTGGGAAAATTAGCAGGAGATAATATGCAGTAAAGGATGTTTACTCGAGGGGAAATACTTGTTTGCGGGGTGGGCACTTGGTTTCATGGATCTATGGAAAAAAGGGGTAGGAAGATGCTGAAGTAGCTTATACAACAGACAAAAGCAATGAAAGAGGGGAGGGTGGGACTTTGGAAATCAGAGTATCATAAGGGGTAGAGACCAGAGACACCGCATTCTAAAACCAAAATAAGAAAATTGTGGGAGGGTAGGGACAAAAATCAAGGATAACCAAAGAAAGCCAATAGAGGAGTTCTTTCAAAAACTTAATGTTATCTGTGGGGGCTGTAGAACAGACCGTGTGTAAGTAACTTTAAGAAGCATTTCCAGATGTAAGCACGGGCATATAAATAGTGAACATGTGAAAGCAACAGTGCCATTTTAAGAGAACAGCCAGAGTGGTATGTGTGTGGTAGTCAGTCTGTTTAGAAATTTAATTAAGTTACAAAGCCTCATTCCTGATGTGTTTGTGTGTAATAAAGCTGCTTGAACTGAACCAACAACTGCTTGCTATTTTATCTTGACATGGGAGGGGTACAGACACAAAGGACAGGTGAACAGAAAGACACTGGAAAGTAACTCACTCAGCTACAGGTAAAGGATTCCAGGCAGGTTTTAATTTCAGGACCTGTACTTAATGTCTCATTGGAGGATGGGGTAGAGCCAAAGAATAGGTGAAAAGAAGGCACTAGAAAGATGAACAGAATATAAAACTGCAGGAGCAAAACTGGAATATCAACACTGTAAAAGCACTGAAATAGGAAAAGCAATACTCTCACTGAAATTTTACTAAAGCTTAAGACACCAGACAATGCAGAAATTTACCAGTGACACTCTTTTTGAAAAACATGCAGTAATAAATAACTAAATAAGGTTCAAATCTGGCAGCAATGCACAGTTCTGCCACAAATGTGAAAGAAACTACTAGAAAAAGGCTCATCAGGGTTTAAAATATAGCTAGCTTTTACAGGTAATTCTACTTGTGCAGCTAGAATTGCAGTACAATATAGAAATACAATATTTCCATAGCTGCAAACTATGCTTCAAGGCTAAAGTCCCAGAACAAACTAAAACATTTAAACAGAAAACTTTTTTTGCTAAACATGGAAAAAGGCAATAAAGTACACTGCATAGGTAACAATAATTGCAACTTAAATATTTAAGTCAAACAAAAATGCTATGCCCGTAGGTTCTGCACGGCCGGGAGAACTCACATATTAAACACAGTTGGCCAGCAGTGAAATGACTCAGAATATTAAAAAAAGGAGTAAAAGACACCCATACCGAGTGTAAAAAGAAACTTTAATGTACACAGACCGGTTTCGGCACACCAGTGCCTTCTTCAGTGTGGGAAAAAATAAACAAACAAAAGCCTGTGAAACATCACTATTTAAATACAACCACCACCAATAGGAACCATGATATATATGTTCCTGTAAACCAATGCATAAACATAAGATCATGAATAATGAAAAATACAAATGATAAATCTGAGAAATAAATTATAATAATATATTGACTACAAATTAAGATCAAGAACAGAGAAATGTAATATTACCTAAAGACCCTATGCTGTCCAAACTTTGATATGGACAAATTATAGAAATAAAACACAAAAGATTGAATTAACCCCAGAGGTCCCAGAAAACTGAATACATAAAAATAGTATTCTAATATATGTTATAGTGAATAGTTATTTATACATACAAAAACACAATTGTGAATCAAATTCAAAAGTCATAAGGCAGAAATAGACCTTTGGGAGCATCATAACATGCCCATGTTACAAAAGGTGTATTTATATTCATAAATGGTCATTCAGACCCGGTGGGAATAATGCACTCAACGTAATGATCCAATACTTCTCCTTATGATTTAATATGGTATGCCATCCTTGGGAATGGCTTCTATCTCCAATTATCCTGTCAATGACCATAAATGAAAACACTGCCTGCTGATGTGTTACGACTGGAAAATTGTTTCGATTTGTTAATCTGTTTACATGAACCACAATGGCCACAGGGAAACGTACCCAATAATTCATCCCCTGAAATAGTTAACTATTTATAGATTGCTGCCCCACTTTCAATATTTTTGAAATGAGAGAACAACGACAATTTTCCAGTCGTAACACTAGTAAAGTATTTGACTGTAAAATCTTTGGCAGTTGCAGCAGTAACTGGGTGGTTTATTTGGCTAGTTGTCATTGTTCAGCTTTTTATGTAGGCCAAACTTCGAGACCACTCAGAAGTCGTATTAATGAACATCGAAGTGACATTAAAAATAGAAAAGAAACTAATGCTCTTTATCGTCATGTACTCAAACATCAGCAGGCTGTGTTTTCATTTATGGTCATTGACAGGATAATTGGAGATAGAAGCCATTCCCAAGGATGGCATACCATATTAAATCATAAGGGGAAGTATTGGATCATTACGTTGGGTGCGTTATTCCCACCGGGTCTGAATGACCATTTATGAATATAAATACACCTTTTGTAACATGGGCATGTTATGATGCTCCGAAAGGTCTATTTCTGCCTTATGACTTTTGAATTTGATTCCCAATTGTGTTTTTGTATGTATAAATAACTATTCACTATAACATATATTAGAATACTATTTTTATGTATTCAGTTTTCTGGGACCTATGGGGTTAATTCAATCTTTTGTGTTTTATTTCTATAATTTGTCCATATCAAAGTTTGGACAGCATAGGGTCTTTAGCTAATATTACATTTCTCTGTTCTTGATCTTAATTTGTAGTCAATATATTATTATAATTTATTTCTCATATTTATCATTTGTATTTTTCATTATTCATGATCTTATGTTTATGCATTGGTTTACAGGAACATATCATTGTTCCTATTGGTGGTGGTTGTATTTAAATAGTGATGCTTCACAGGCTTTTGTATGTTTATTTTTTCCCACACTGAAGAAGGCACTGATGTGCCGAAACTGGTCTGTGTACATTAAAGTTTCTTTTTACACTCGGTATGGGTGTCTTTTACTCCTTTTTTTAATATTCTGAGTCATTTCATTGCTGGCCAACTTAAATATTTAATCAGATTTGAAATAAAAGTTTTTCTTTCCTCTTTTCTTTTTGATGTAAAGTTTGTCACTCATGGTTCAGGGTTTTCCCCACCTAGCCACAGACCCTGGGTCAGGTAGCTCAGTGCTGGTTATAGCAGGCTAGCAAGAGTGGGATCCAACAAAATAAAGCCAGTATTGGAACTCTTTCAGAAACTTTAGCTTAATGCCTCATTGGGGGGCTAAAGCACACTCAAAAAAACAGGAGAACAGAGAGGTTCAGATCTGGCAATAGTTACAGTTCTACAATTCTGCCTCAACTATGAATGATACTGCAAGACTAAGTCCAAACAGGATTTAAATTACAGCTAACCTTTACAAGTAATCTTAGAACAGCGGTATAATAAAGAAACACACTCTACACAGAACTCTAAAATACACCATAAGACTAAGCTGCTGGAACAAACTGAAGCATGGGAAAAATCAAAAAAATACAATGATGTATCACCACACAGGCTGCTATAACTGTAAATTAAATATGTATGTAGAATTGAAATAAAAGTTTTTTTTTCTCTTTTCTTTGTGATGAAAAGCTTGTTACTTACAGTTCAGGGCTTTCCACACCTCTTCAAGTCTTGCATAAAAATCCTTGTCTGGGGTAGTTTTGTGCTGGATGTTGCAGGCTAGCTAGAGAGGGATCCAGTCAAATAAAATCAATATTGGAGCTTGCAGTTAGCATTGTCACCTCACAGCAAGAGGTTCTCTGGTTCAATTCTTGGCTGGGGTGCCTCTGTGCAGAGTCTGCATGTCCTCCCTGCGGTCACGTGGGTTTCTTCCAGGTGCTCTAGTTTCCTCCCACATTACAAAGACAGTAGGTGGATTGTACATTCTAAAATGGCCGTAGGTGAGAGTGTATGCAAGAGCGAGTGGTGTGAATGAATTACCGCAGTAAGGCTAGCTACCCAGTGGTGTAAACCTAAGCTCAAGATGATTGTCACTGCGGAAGTGATGCCCCTACCCCATGTGCAAAATGGGAAAAGGGGTTGAGGATGGATGGATTGGAGCTTTTTCAGAAACTTTAGCTTAATATCTCAGTGTGTGTGTGTGTGGGGGGGGGGTGCAGACATAAAGAACAGGATGTGTGTGTGTGTGGGGGGGGGGGTGCAGACATAAAGAACAGGAGAAAAGAAAGTGACTAGATTGCAGCTTTTCTGAGCTACAGGTCAATGACCCCAGGCAACTTAGAATTTCAGAAACTTTAATTTAATGTATCAGTGGGAGATGGGGCCAACACAAAGAATGGCAAAAAATGCACTAGAATGCAACTTTAAGTAGGTAACTGAGAAACAAAATTTAAAACTGTTTGAGCAAAACTGGAATACTGACACTGTAAAAGCACTAAAGCACAATCCTGGAGCAAAAAAAAATACATTCTCATTATTGACATTTTACTACAGTTTAAGGCAACAGAGCATATAGAAAGTAACCAGTAACACTGTTTAAAAAATGTAATAATAAATAACAAAATTAAAGCTCAAACCTGACAGTAGCACACAGTTCTGTCACAACTATGAATGAAACTAGGACTAAGGCCCAGCAGGGTTTAATTTACAGCTAGCTTTTACAAGTAATTCTGTTTGAGGAGGTAGAAGTGCAGTATAATATAGTAACTTAAATATTTAAACAAAACTGAAATAAACCCTTGGTATGACTGTTACAATATGGTAACAGAAACAGTGAATATATAAACCATATCAGAAGCTACATTTAAAAAAAAAAATCTGTAAAGATAAGAGGGACTGTCTGTAAATTGATGCCAGATCATGCACCACAAAGCATAGTTCACACCTAGCACTACATACAATTGCTCTGTATGTACTTTTAATAATAATCACACCTAGCACTACATACAATTGCTCTGTATGTACTTTTAATAATAAAGGTAACACAAACCTGTGTGTTATGGTCCATAGTTGTGGACTACTTAACATCTCTCTGCCTGTGCAGCCATATAACAGCATAAACCTGGCCACCAACACTATCATCAGACATGGAAAGACCTGTACTGGCAGCTACAGTTCCATCATGGCCAATGCATATTATGTCTTGCAAAATGTAATAGATGGTAACATCCTGCATGCAGTACCAGTCATACTGAAGAGCAGCCCCAGACTCATCTATGCAATAGAAATAGGCTTTCAGCAAGCCAAACACTCACTAGATGACAATCTGTGTCCAAGTAAGGGCAGTGTTGTACCTTTCTTCAGCAGCTCCCATAGGGTTCCATATAGGGCTCATTAACCAAGGCTTAAATAGGTAGCCTGCCTCACCTGGAAAACAAATTAATAGAAAAGGAAGGGAAAGGTGGATTAGTACTAAGCAATACATTAACAATGTGACCATGGGGTATGGTACCATGAAAGAAGCAGCAGCAGTCTGAGCTTGTGCGCCTGATATGGGAAGAATGGGCACTGCCAGGATCCAAGGCTGACATGCTGCTGATTTACCTGCATGCATCACCCACTGGCTGACAGCTGATGGAATGGTAGCACTTCCTATTGTGGTACCATTCAAATTGTGGTCCTGATGGCAACATGAGTGAAATCTGCACTACCAACTACTTCAGGAAAATGTGTCTCCCCATAGAAGGTATGCATAGTTTTGGCTTAGTCGTGTGATGACAGTGGCAGGTAAATGTACAGATCCACACGTCAAGAGTATATTAAGAAAATGTTGAAGTATCTTCCAAGGCAGAAACCTATGATGTACTGAACACACCCCAGTCTGTCTCTGTAATTTCCCCTTTGCAAGTATAGTGACAGCTATACATAGATTAGTACCACAGGTATAGGGAGACAACATATCTCACCAGTTACCATTTGAGGAAAACACATACTCCTTAAAGTCCTTAAAACATGCCTGTCCACTCTGGTAAAAAAGAAACGTGTGATAGATTTGAAGTTATGAGTTATGGTCTGTCTGTATCATTGACTTCTTGGCTGGCAAGCACCACTAGGCACAAACAACCTTGGCTTGGCCAAGAGAAGCATCTCACACTGAAAAATAGTTAGGTTGGCAGCAACAGCAAGCATGTTCGCCAACTGTAAACTATATAGAAAAAGTTATGATTTTGCCTGCTATAATGCCTCTGTGCAGATTACAGAAATGGGTAAAAATCACTATGAATCACAAACAGGCAGGAAGAGGGCTAATTAATATCTTCATGATTTCTTATTTTTTTATCTCAATATTCCTTCATTTGTAGTTATTCATTGAGGGCTGCCATCTATAAGTGCGTCTGGCCTGTATTAGTTGCATCAAGGCAGTGCTTAAGTGTGACCAGCACAGAGTGCCTTTATGCCTAAGCGCAATTCATATGAATACTACTTGTAATGTCAGATGCACTCAAACTACACCTCTGCACTTCAGAAAACATACATTCTCCTCCTTGGTTAAGAAATTTGTAACTTTTCCACTGAAAAGATAGTCACAAAACTTAGTGTGCATTTGATTTGTATTTTTTTCTAAAAAGTCATATTTTCACATTAATCACTTTTGATACAATAACAATACTTTAATACATCAAGGCAGTGCTTAAGTGTGACCAGCACAGAGTGCCTTTATGCCTAAGCGCAATTCATATGAATACTACTTGTAATGTCAGATGCACTCGAACTACACCTCTGCACTTCAGAAAACATACATTCTCCTCCTTGGTTAAGAAATTTGTAACTTTTCCACTGAAAAGATAGTCACAAAACTTAGTGTGCATTTGATTTGTATTTTTTTCTAAAAAGTCATATTTTCACATTAATCACTTTTGATACAATAACAATACTTATTTACGGAAGATTGATTGTCAAAACTTCTAATTCTGTTTTGAAATAAGTGTACAAAACACATTTTATTGTGTGTAATATTCTGCAATACTAATGTATACCTATATAATATTCTGTCTTTTGAAACGCTTTTTGTCTGTTAACTCAATAAAGGAAGATATGTGAATTACATTTGTCTGTAGAATCAGTTGGAAGAAACATATTAAAACTAATCTGTCATAACCTGTCTACATCTTTAATTTATGCCTCATTGAAGTACAAATATATTTTTTTAATTAAGTTTGTCCTTGCTTTTAGCTTGAGGGAGGAATTTCCTATAAATCTGTAGACTTCAGCAAAATATCATATTCTCTCTATTTTAAGCCTCTCATTGCATATATGAACCGTAGATAATGGGGTTGTGATGGATCATTCTAGAAAGAAATTGTAGTTAACCCTATCTACTTAAACTAAGATGTAATTTTTAGTATACTTTAATTGAAATCAGTGTTATGTCAGTATGCCGTCTCTCATCACAATTTCAGGTTTTCAGTATTTTTTTTGTATTTATTTATCATTTTCTGTTATAACTTGCAAGTGTTTAGGAGGGATGATTGTAACCTTTGAAGAAAACAATGATTGTTTCTATATATTTTAAATAATTTATATCAGTATTTTGTAGGAATCTGATTCCAAATACTGCTGACCACTTTATCTTTATTATCATTTCCTTTCCTGAGCCATGTAATACCAATTTTCTGTAATTAATTGCAAATGATTATATAGATTTATGTAGTCCAGTGGTATATTTAGAGTTTTTGGAATATGCTGATAAAACCATATAGCCCCTAATGAAGAAAAAGATTTCTGGATTGTTTTCCATCTCACATTTATCAGTCATGTCCTGATGTAAGTATGATCAAAATTTTAAGGTCTGTGTGTTATTTTTTAATGGTAACATACTTCAGGTAATGTAGCAGACAAATAGACATTGTTTGCTTACTTCTGATATGCAATTACAGTATTCTTTCCTGATTAAGCCCTCTCCTCCAGAAAAAAAAAAAACATACCATAATTTAATGTCATGCAATCATTTTATTTACAAGTTAGTCTCAAGATACAGACATTGCTAATTTTATCATGCAGCAAAATTCTTTAGCTTTGCTTCCATTATTTAAAATTCATTATCCATTGTTTAATGTCTTTGAAAACTGCCTTTTACCATAAAAAGAGGCTTATGCCTTTACTTGATTAAAGTTCATAAGACTGTATATGTAATAACACTGCTGACGTTCAATACTCTACAGTTCTCCCTGCCCATAATAATTTAAAATTACCAATTCTTTGATAGGCAATAAAGGCTGAGAAATATGCACATCAATTTGTTTATTCATGGAAACATTCTCGTTCAACCCGCTGTAATTCTTCTGGGGTATACTACATTCCAAAATCACCAATTGTTATATACCTAGTGGAAGCCTGGGGTGTACTACATTCCAAAACCACCAATAATTATATACCTAGTGGAAGCCTGGAGTGTACTACCTTCCAAAATCACTAGTAGTTATATATCTAGTGGAAGCTTGGGGTATACTACCTTCCAAAATCACTAGTAGTTATATATCTAGTGGAAGCCTGGGGTGTACTACCTTCCAAAATCACTAGTAGTTATATATCTAGTGGAAGCCTGGGGTGTACTACCTTCCAAAATCACTAGTAGTTATATATCTAGTGGAAGCCTGGGGTGTACTACCTTCCAAAATCACTAGTAGTTATATATCTAGTGGAAGCCTGGGGTGTACTACCTTCCAAAATCACTAGTAGTTATATATCTAGTGGAAGCCTGGGGTGTACTACCTCCCAAAATGACTAGTAGTTATATATCTAGTGGAAGCCTGGGGTGTACTACCTTCCAAAATCACTAGTAGTTATATATCTAGTAGAAGCCTGGGGTGTACTACCTTCCAAAATCACTAGTAGTTATATATCTAGTGGAAGCAGCATACAACCTGTTTTCTAGAAGAGTCATCGTCACCCAGCTTGATTTATCATGAGCTTTAACACAAATCCATTTATCAACTATTCTTTACTTACTAAACTACCTTTTTTTGTCTTACCACCCTTAACTATGGATTTTTTTGTCATCTCTTATACAGGGTAGATGAGAGGGACTGATTATTTTATAAGGTTCATTTGGTAAGAGAGTTACAGGGAAATAAATGATATTCCAGGTGTGTGTGTTGACCCTCTGTCTGTGATGTCAAGCATCACAGCATCCCCTGGGAGGTCTGTTATTTCCCTGTAATGGTAAGTCTGTTCACCATTATTGCCTCCTTTGCAAAATTGTGTTCTGGAATACTGTCCTAAGAAACCTCAACATTGAGCCATGTCATTTTTTATAAATCCTAATTAAAAAAAAAAAAACAGAATTCCAGTTGATATTCACTGAGTGAAACTGAGCCATTGCTAAACAACTTTTACACTCACATGATTACAGCTTCAGACACTGTTAAATTTTGTATAAACCTGTCCTATGTCTAGGCCCAAAATTACTTGTATATCCCTGCACCCCTAAAAGTTGCCTATGATCAGGTGACAAACTGCTCCTTACGATAACTAAATTCAGCAGCACTGCAGGATTTTATTTTGTACTCCCAACTCTATCTGAAGACAATGGAAATCTATGCCAACTACTTTAAGACTAATTGAAGCCCCTACATATTAAAAATCAGGTAGGACTTTCTTAAACATGGATCTGATCATGTGTGGTCCCTGCCCAGCAATGTTAACAGATAAATGGAAATTCTATCTACCTAGAAATGTTACTACTAGGAATATGTTTATTTCAAACTGATTTAGTAAATACTAAAAAGTTATATAACAAGTTTATGCACATATTCTGTTCCTAGAAATTTAATTAATTGTAACCTATTAATCTCAACCAGATTTTGTAAATATTATGAACCGGAAATGTTATTATCCTTCATTAACCATTTGTAATGCAATCGTTTACAGCTTTCCTCTCTAGGCCTCCACTGGAAAGGCTTATTGCCCAGTCAGAATATCACAGTCAACAAATGCAATAAATAAATAAATACATAAAGTAATTTTTTACTAGCTGTCTTAACCCTATCAGAAAAATATTACTCTCAACTGCTCCAGTTTAAACTTATCAAAAAATAGTTGTTGGTTTCAAGTATAAAATAAGGGTGTACTTCAATGGATCGAATGGAGAAATTGTTGAAACCCATATGGTCGACAATTAGGTCCATCAAACCAGCCTGACTGAGATTGTGGTACAGCATAGATTGGGGAATTTGCCCTTTTCACCACTGTAATGCAATCTCAGATTTGGTATGTCTAATTAGCCAGAGGTGTGGGGAGTGCAGAGGGAGACTTGCCCTCCTGCAAAAACATTATTTCTGTTTTTTGTGGGTGTTGCTTTAATTTGTGTTTTTTGTCAATATACTAAATTGTCGAATATATTGTTTTTGACAATTTGACTGTTCGATCCTTTGAAATAAACCAAAAAATAAACCTTAAACTACTTTTTAAAATGTTTTTTACTTAATTCAGTTTTGCTGTAAAGTGCAATGTAAAATGTTATAGCTTCATAATTATGCAAAGCTACAACCTCACTCAAAGAACTACAGCTTGGAAACAACACCTACTACAGTTTATCAGTGGTGCATTGTAAATGTGTTCCATCTCATAAAAAGAGAAGCAGGATGTCACATATCTTAATCAGAAACAAGAGTGCTATGATGTGAAATGATGTCTTTAGGAATTATTATAAAATGATGTGTGTTAAATGTCTTTTGCTGTAACGTACTTTAAGTACTATCACTGCTGCACCTGCATCCTCCTTCAAGTCAGAGAAGTGTACATCAAGTATTTCAGAAACAGAATTATCACAATACATTTCTCTGCTGTACTCTGTCTGCCAAAATGAGAAATAGACTGTCGTAGCACTCATCAGGCAAGTAACACACACACACACACACACACACACACACACACACACACACACACACACACACACACAAACAAGTGCTTTCTCTTTATCACTCTCGTAGACAGACACAGAAGCATAGACATGCTCCTAGAGATCTGCTATCAGTTACATAAGTGCACCAACTATTACCAATAATACAATTAGAGAAATAAAGATATGACAAGAATGTAAACATTGGATGTCTGTTAACTCTAATAGTACTCAGTTGTGCTGTGAGACCTAATGCTACAGGCTTGAATCAGTTATATAATTTGCCAGTGAAGGCAGGAGACCTGTTGTAACTGAAATGTAAACTTACTGAAGTATTTCCCACTGACCACTAACAAATAACTGATCAAAAGAATAAAAAATGTAAGGTACTCTTACATATAAGTAGCATGTGACACTCACCAAAATACCTCTTTTTAATTATTGTTTGTTTAATGTTTAGTTTTATTGCACAGTTTGAGTATTTTTTTGAGCATAAGGGCCGAAGGCCTGTTTTTCATGGCGAAGCTGTTATGATCTCTCATTAATTTATCTGTTATACGGCCACTGTTTGTTAAGGTTTTACTTTTATCATTGCATGGAACTGAGTAACAGACATCTCTCACATGTAGTAAGTAAGGGTTTATATCAGTTCATCTAATGGCTGTTCAGTGAATACACATTAGTTGAACACCTATTTATCAAAGCCGCTCTTCACCGAATGGCATATTTTCACCAGCACAAGCAATTGGTCATTCAACCAAGCAACCGCAAGAAAAAAATTATTACAATTTAAAACCTGCCAAGGTGGTGGGGCTGTGTCCCCCACACCCCCTAACTTAATATTTCAACTCTGAGATCGCACTACAGTGGGAAAAAGGGCAAATTCCAGGCATGGCCAACTGCTGGTTTGCCCTAGTGAAAATCTGCCATTTGTTGAAGAGTGACTTCGATAAACAGGTGTTTGACGGATAGGCATTCTGTGAATAGCCATTAGACAAACTGATACAGAGCCAATAAATAATATGTATCGTAAGTTCTTCTTGCCCATTTTAGTACTAAACATTATGCTGATGTCTACTTTTTATTACAAAATCAAATTAAGTTTTAGGCACATTTACATACTTGATACTTGTTGCTACTCATTCTAGATGGCCTTATGTATTTCTATTATGACATCTAATTTCCTGATTACTATTTTTTATGATTTATTGTAGATATTTTTATGATAACTGTACATAGGACATGCTGTTTTTATGCATTTTACCACCTCTTAGCCTAATGATTCATTGCTGTAGACTTTATTAATCTTTTCATATGCAAAATGCTAGACAGGTGTGAAATAATGCAGTGTGTTTAATGCGGTTTTAAAGGTAATTCTAGAGCCTGCTTCTTGATAAGAGGAAAATGCAACTTTTGAATTTTTCATGGAATGGTGCATTTTAAAATATGGAACTTAAAAATGAGGAAGAAGAATTTTATTTGATTAAGATTAGTATAGTGATCTAAAAGTGATGACCAGGTTGGACAAGGTAAATTTAGAAATTCAATAGGAACCAGCATATTTTTTGATCCCGATCCAAAAACTGCACTTGACCTTCTTACAGATTCACTCCAAAAACAATCCAAATTACAACTTGAAAATTCCACAGCATGACCCACCCCCCACCTTGAGGCCTTTTTAGTGCACAACATATGTTATAGAAAAACAACATCTCTTAGAATTATAAACTATATAAGACATAATGTTAAAGTATTTCTACTTTCAAATAAAAATATATGTTGCAACTCCAGTGCAATCACTTCCATTAAATGATCATTATGCTCTGTAAATTTTATTTGTATTTGGTATTTGTTCATTTATTTGTTTATTTATTCATTGTTTTCCGAGAATATCTACTGAGCCAAAATGATGACATCTTACTTGAGGTCTGTGAGCAAAAGCTCCACAGTATAGAATACAAAACAAATGGACACTATTATACATCATAAAAAGAAATAGAATAAATAGAGTAATGCATAAACCAGAAAATAAAATAAATAATAGATAACTGAAATGTTATAGATCATAGTCTCTCTTTGAAATGTTATGATCCAAATTATTTATTTTTGTGATTTTAAACTCTTTATGTAAAGAATACTATGGGGTAGATATAGAGGTAGAAGCTGATGATTGGTCTAAGGAGGAAACACAGGTTAGGTTAATGTCACTTGGGTTTAATATGACACTAGCTAAATAATGGAAATCTGAAATGAATATGAAGCTGACAAACTTAAATAATCTTCTTCTTCTCATTCGGCTGTTCCCATTAGGGGTTGCCATAGTGGATCATCTGTTTCCATTTCTTCCTGTCCTCTGCATCTTGGTCTGTCACACCAACCACCTGCATGTCCTCTCTCACCACATCCATAAAACTTATCTTAGCCCTTCCTGCTTTCCTCTTACCTGGCAGCTCCATCCTTAGCATCCTTTTTCCAATATGCCCAGCATTCCCCCTCAGCACATGTCCAAACCAACCCAATCTCACCTCTCTGGCTTTGTTTCCAAACCGAGCTGAACCTCTAATATACTGATTCCTAATCCTGTCCATCATCGTCACACCCAGTGCATATCTTAACATCTTTAACTCTCCCACGTCCAGCTCTGACTCTTTCCTTTTTGTCAATGCCACCATCTCCAACCCATATAACATAGCTGGTCTCAATACCCTCTTGTAGACCTTCCCTTTCACTCTTACTGGTACCCATCTGTCACAAATCACTCCTGACACTCTTCTCCACCCATTCCACCCTGCCTGTACTTTCTTCTTCATCTCTCTTCCACACTCACCATTACTCTGAACTGTTAATCCCAAGTACATAAACTCATCCACCTTTGCCACCTCTACTCCCTGCATCCTCACCATTCCTCTATCCTTCCTCTCATTCACACACATATATTTTGTCTTAGTCCTGCTGACCTTCATTTCTCTCCTCTCCAGATCATATCTCCACCTCTCCAGGGTCTCCTCAACCTGGTCCCTACACTCACCGCAGATCACAATGTCATCAGCAAACTTAAATAATAATAATTTCTAAAGTTGTTCGGATGTTCAGATAAATTTCAAAATTCTATAAATTAAATTTAGAGGTTAGGAAACCCCCCCCCCTTAAGAATAAAGTATTACATTTTTTGTATGATATGTCCTGACTGTAAACAGTTGAACATTATTTGTGTACTTTGCTTTACCAGTTACTTTTTGACATATTTTGATTACCTATTACTAAAAGGAATATGTATATCTCTCTCTCTCTCTGTTTATATATATATATATATATATATATATATATATATATATATATATATATATATATATATATATAATGTGTGTGTGTGTGTGTGTGTGTGTGTGTGTGTGTGTCAGTGGCAGCTGGTGACTTCATATCAAAGGGATGCTGCAGGAGACAGCTGAATGGGTGCAGTCAATGTGAATGGGTGTGGCCAACTAGAAAGAGGAGGAGCTATGCTCAAAACCACAAAAACTGCAATTTTAATTAAATACGCTGCCCTGGGTGCCAAACCATCATTATGAGAGTCCAATCAAGACACAATGAAGTGTAGAAGAAAAAAATATTTCAATGCATCGGCTGCATGACAGCTTACTGAATATCTAGATGGAAACAAAAAGGTTGTGAGGCATGAAAAAATAAATTACTTTTAAATTACTGGAATGCCAGTCAAAATCAAGTATAAGAAAAACAAGCAGCACTCAACTCAAATAACTTCTCCTTGCACTGCAGTTCTAATTATAATTTATATTTAGCTTTATTAAAGTGCCAAGTAACATGCTGAAAGTAACAATCTCTGTGATACCCCCACTTATAAAAATGTTTCTTATCCTAAAAAGACCTGCTGCTTGACAACAACTATCTAATTGTTTCATGGGGAAAACATGATCAAAGTAAAAAATGAAAAGCAAACAACAAACAAGCTAAAGATTCATTGCTTAAAGGATTACTGCACAGGTTATGGACCACACACGATAGATTGGCATTCTGTTTAGTTTGCAGGTAAAGCCTGCAAAGATGACAGCAAGTCTCCAGCAAATGTAATGAGCTTCTTAAAATAATGTAATCCTGCCCTTTATTACAAATGCTGTTATATGCATTTCAATACTCAAGGCATATATTTTATCTAGTTATGTAAGTATTCTCTGCATGGCAACAATAGAAAGGCTTTCAATGTTGGCAGTTCTTTAACAGTATGCTTACTAAAGCTTACTTGCACCTTACAATCTCAGACGAGCTTACATTATGGTCATGAAAGCATTGCTACTTAAACACAGAGTAACAGGTACTTTCTGAATAATAATAAGCATAAATTAACAGTATAAAAATATGACAGAAACCAGAACATTCTGCAAAATCAAGGACAGATGAAAAGCCACTGTAGTATTTACACTGCATAACTGCTCCTTGCCTTGCTTGGACACAGTCAGAATCCCTACATGGGGGAGTGGGGTGCAACAAGTATGTCACAATTTGAAATGTCTCTGGCTGACTGTGATGGCCCTGACACATTTGTCATACCTCTCAACCTCCGAGCAAGAAATCTGGACAAAGCCATACATAGAAGTAGGACAAAGGCCCACAAATAAGGAACATTTTTAAATATTGCTCTTATAAAATTAGAAAAATAATAGAATACTAGGTCTTGCATTAATATGAATTTTCTGAAGGGTATGAAATCTGAAACTGAAATGTCTGTCATTATTTTCTAACTTCAGTCTTTAATGATTTGCCACTAATTTGCCAAAAAACACAATTTTATGAAAAATGGACCAAAAATGTGATGCAAAAATATAACATAGCCACACAAAAAAATACAGCTGGGAACCTATCAGAGAAGGGACATTTTTTTTTAAATATTAGTACTGCTAACTTGAGCAGCTGACCAAATAAAAGAATCCACATGCATTTCTGAAAAAAAAGTAATCTATAATTCTGATTATTATAGTTATTTATTAATTGTAAATCCTCCACCTTTTCTTCCAAAATTGCCATTTTGCGTAGGGATTATTAGGGGAAGAGCAACATTTTGAGCCAAAATCAGGGACAGATGAGAGATCTGGATATGCCTAACTCTATAAAGCAATTTATTTGCATGTACCTCTCAACCTGTTAATGCAGGAAATCTGGACAAGGCCAAATATATTGGGGGAAAATATAAACAAGGCCAAATATATTGGGGGAACATATAAACAGTACTAAAAATTGCTCTTGTATAAACTGAGACAGTTGATAGAATAATAGGTCTTGCATTTGCATGTATTTTTCTGAACGTTATGAAGTCTGAAACTTCAGTGTCTGTCATTATTTAGTGACTTATTTCTTAAATGATTTGCCTGAAAACCACAAATTTTATGAGGAACAAACCAAAAATAAGTAGCATGAATCTATTCATTCTGCAAAAATCTGGACAGTTGAGCGGTATAGTTCAGCCGGGGCAGGCTTTGAGTTTGCCCCCCCCCCCCCCATAAAATCATGGTCGAATTGAGCTTCTTCTCCCTTGCAGCCATTCCAATGAACCATTACTTGGCTATTTCACCCCATTTACTACACTAATGTGCATACTGCTTTACTTCTGTGATGATTTGGACTTCATTTGTAAGTTTTATTTTGCATTTTACAGTGCAAACACTAATAGGTATCTGTTAAGCAAAGCAATGCAGTCTCACAATGAAAACAGACTTAGCATTAAAAATTCTCTGGCCTTGAAACTCAGATTCATTGAAACAGCATTGAAACCCACATTCAAAGAAAATACATTTTGCCAGTGGCAGACAAAGATTATCTTTGGGTTTGGGCTGTTTTCAAATCTCAGGCCCCTTGCACACAAAACATACACATGGTCTTTGATACACCTTCCTGATTGTATTAAATTATATTCCTTGTACAATACAGTGCAGTTTTTGGGGGCATTTTAATTTTTTTGTTTTGAACATTTTCTAGTAAACAATGAAACAAAATGCGTGCACGAATAATGACAAAACTTTCCATCAGAAAAGTCTACTCAAACTTCCACAGTCCACCAGTATCAGTAAATAGGCACAATCTCTGAAGAAGTAAAAGTCATCTAAATAATAACACATTAAAGAGATCTGCAACTAATAAACTTTTGATTTCATTGTTTCCTCTGCAAATAAAGTGCCTGTTGCCCTTGAGGAATAAATTGCCTATGTTACACTAAAAAAATGATAAGCTAGTAATATTGCAATAGGGAATGGATGGCAAACTGATAACTTCATAGTTACTAGGAATCTTGACCCCCCTTTGCAACACAGTACAGTATCAGCAATGCATCTACCTATTGTGGGAGTAGAAACCACAGTCTTCTGCATCAAAAGAAAGTACACTGCCTGTTGTGCTATTGACAGTGCAAGCAGACTCAGCATAAGCAGTGCTAAACTTTTGCTCCCCTGCAGCTCTCAGCTCCTTGTAAAATCTACTCAACACTCAGCTGTATCTCTAAAGTTTGCAGCACAGGAAACCTAGAAAAAGCCAAAATTTATTGGGGGGAGGGGGGCAAAAGCCCAAAAAACAGGGACACATTTTAAAAATTGCTTGTATAATGTTGGAAAGTTGCTACAATAAAATGCTGTGTTACGACCATACATTTCACTGCCAAGACTTGAACCCATGACCCTGTGCAAAGCAGTCAGTACACCATACCACTATGGCAAATCAGCTGTTTTATGAAAGAGAGGAAGACTGAAACTTAAATGGTTACCATTTAGTGTATTCAGTTCTCACCATAGCTGTCAATCTCTTAGCACAAAACACCTGAACAAAGCCAATAGTGGGGGAATACAGCCCCCAAACATATTCAGTGAATTCAGTTCTCACCATAGCTTTCAACCTCTTAGCAAAAAACACCTGTAGAAAGCCAGTAATGGGGGAATACAACCCCCAAACAAATTCAGTGAATTCAGGTCTTACCATAGCTCTCACCTTTAACACAAAAAACCTGGACAAAGCCAATAATGGGGGAATACAGTCCCCAAAATAGGGACAAATTTCAAATATCCATCTTATAAACATAGAAAATTGCTAGAATAAAAGGTTTTGTGTTACCATATACTTTCTGAAGAATATGAAGCCTGAAATTCAAATGCTTGTCATTTTTATATATTTAACATTTGTTAACCATGAAAGTCTGACTTGGAACAAAAGCCAATTTTCAGCAGAGGTACAGGGAGAAACACCCCAGACACATGTCTTTGTAAGATGGGAGGACACCAGTGGAAAATCACACAAACACAGGGAGGACATGCACACTCCACACAGAAGGCACCCCAGCCAAGAATCAAACCAGAGAACATGTATCTGTCAGGCAGCAATGCTATCACTGCACCACTGCACTACTGATTTTTAAGGACACAAAAATACAGAAACCACAAATATGAGGGAAAAAATCTGCAATTTTTTTACAAATGGTTGTGAGTAGGGCATTCACGCTTTTGCCACCTGGACCCACCACCATATAGCAACTGGGGCATTTTACACACACACACACACACACACACACACACACACACACACACACACACACACACACACAAAACTTTGATCCATCACACACACACAACACATACAACTTTGATCCATCACACACACACACACACACACACACACACACACACACACACAGC
>NC_056742.1:222860692-223020692 GCF_019279795.1 Protopterus annectens | reverse complement strand
CATGTAGAACACAGCCAGGGATATTGTCAGGTCCCATAGAGGCTGTATTCTTGGCCTTGGACAGTGCTGTTTTAACCTGTGCAGCAGTAATACTGGGTGCATGGCAATCTACTGGTATTGTGATTGGTCCTGTGGGGGGTGAAGGTGTAATGGCACTGAATTTGTCAGCCAGTATACTGGCGATATCTGTTGGCTCAGTATAGGAGTTACCATTGTGTAGTAGCTCAGATAAAATCTGTGTATTGTGGAGATTCTTTACATAACTATAGAAGGCCTTGTGATTGTCTTTACTATCTGCTGCAATTCTGTTTTCATAGCTAGCTTTAGAGAATTTGATGAGAGATCTCAATTTTTTTGTTGAGGCTGATAAGGGAGTTTTTCCAGTCTTGGGACTTCACCTTATTCTGCATCAATTTCCTCCTTCTGTTTTACAGTTGTTTATGGCAGGGGACCACCAGATTGGCTTCCTTCTTTTAGAGGAGACTGTCTTGGTTCTACTGGGTATGGCAATATCCATGCATTTGTGTATGTGTTCATACAGTGTATTGGTGTATGATTCGGCAGTCATGCAACTATTCTCCATTTGCATGGGTGCTGTGAAGTTAGCCACCTCTGTTTTTAGGTGCCCAAAGTTAGCTTTAGAGAAGTTTTTCATGGTGTTTACCTTTCTGGGGGGTGGGGAGTTGTTGGAAGGATGTGGATTTCCAAGGTGATTAGTTTGTGGTACAATCTAACAAGGGAGGAGTTGACTACTGGTGTAGAGCAGCGATCACCCATGTTAGTAATGAGCAGATGAAGGATGTTGCCACCTCTAGTGGGGATAAGAAAGAGCTGGTCCAGGGCATTGAAATTAATGAATTCCAGGAAATGTTGGGAAAGTGTATTGGTACATGAGTAGTTTTCCCAATTAATTGAGGGGTAGTTGAAGTCACCCAGTATGAGAGTGTTAGGTTGGACCCTAATATTCTCCAGGGTGCTTAGGAACATGGAGTGTGATTCTTGGGACATGGTTGGGGACCTATAGCAGGCTATGACCTAAATCACTGTCTTATCCAATGTTAGCTGCACCTGAAGTATCTCTGATGTTATATGTTGGGCTACCAGTCTGGAGGTGTGCACATTCTTTATGAATATGGAAACACCACTGCCTTTGGAGCTTTGATCCAAGTTCTGGGGCCGAAAGGTGTGGAATTAGTTATATCCTGGTAGTGCAGTGGTGCTTTCTGCTGCCTTGAACCAGGTCTCTCTTACAGCACAAATGTTGATCTTCTCCATTTTAAGGATTGCTTCCAGTGAGTGCATTTTGAGATTTAAACTTCTAGTTTTGAGCAGCATGACCCTCAGATTGCATTTGTTTGTAGCTGTTATGGTGGTAATTTGGTCTGTGGAACACCACCTAAAAAGACACTATAGGGGTGCCAAGAGCCTTGGCCAGTATCTGGAAGCTGAGGGGTGACAGATGCAGGCCGTCTCTGGCAAAGCATCGAGGTCGGTCAGTCATATCATCCAAGGCAGACAGATACTGGATCCCCTTAGAATGACACCAGAAATTTAACCAATTGTTGAAATCAATCATTTTCTGCTTGTACTGTGGTATCATTCTGGGTGATGGTAGGATACTGCTCGGGGCTAGGGTCATACCCATCTAGGCTACATAATCCGAGAGCTCATCCATGTCTCTTTTCCTGTAGTCCAGGGAGGTACATCTCAGGTTATTCACTCCCACATGTGCAATGACAGAATCATATTTGTACCTGTTGTTGAGGGACCTGAGTGCATGCATTATGTGGCAGATCCAGGCAGCTGACTGTTATTTTCTCCTTATTCAATCTAGTGAGTGGGAGACTAGTGTGCCTCACTATCGATTCACCTATGACTACTGTGTTGGGCATGCTGTTTTGCCTTAGGGGCTTTGGTTGGATGGTTGGCACACTGTTTAGGAGAGTTATGTGTCTCATGATTAGTGTTGTGCTGTGGTTTTCGAGTGCATTTCTGCCTTGGAGGTCTCTGCTCTTTGGGTAGACTTTTATTAACAGCCTCCGTGATAGTTGGGTGTGTGGTTTGAGTTTTTATGTGAAGGCAGTGCTGGTGTGTGTTCTGCAGGGCTATGTTTTCCATGTGGTGTTCTGCAAGTGTTGACCCTCTCCTCTTGACCAGCTATTCCTGTCTTGGCTGGAGAGTGTGTGGCTTCCAGTTTGGATATATAAGTGCATCTGTCACAAGTCTGAGTGTTGGGAGGTAAGAGAAAAGGGTTGTCAGTGTACTTGAGACAGTTGCTACATTGCCTCAGGATGCCCAAGTTCACCAGGTTAATAGGAGAAAGCACAGGGAACTGACCTTTAGACATGCCTGGAGGGGAGGGCATTAATAATAAGTACTGGAGCTGTTTCCTTGTAGAACTTTTAGTGCTGGTAGCACTTTTGTGTTCTACAATAATTGCTACAAGAAGTCTGGTAAAGTGCTATTCTAATAAACTAGTAAAAGTACAGGAGAGGAGAAAGCTAGCAGATCTGAGGGAAAATTGAAGAGCAGACTTTGGCACTGCTCAGAAGCTTACAAACAGACCTGGATGCAGCAAGTCTGTATCTGGACTAGACTAGTTACAGGAAAGGCAGGAAACAAGCACAAATGTAGGCTTTTAAACCATGATGTGAGTTGACTTGTAGAAAATATTCAGTTTATAAATATTTTTTGTCATTGTACGTATGAGAAACAGAAGCAAAAGAGAAAGAACTAGTTTGGGAAATGTAAGGTTATTTGCCCAGAGAGAAAGCACTTGCATTTACATTGAAACTTGAGATGACTTTCTACTTGTCAGCAGAAAATGGGATAAGAAGACTTTTCTTTAAGGCAGGAGGAGAGTGATTTCCTTAGCTTGTGGCCACAAAGAGAAAAGTGGTGCTCTGTGCACTTAATTCTTATTTTGGGGTTTTCGGGACTGGACCTGAGTGTTTATGAGTTATAAGAATGTATGGTGGTATTTGTTGATTTAGTTTTGAGGCTTAGGCTAAGAAGATATTTGCACTGAGACACTTGCACATTGTTGCCATGATAGTACAGTGTACTGTTTTAAGTGGGAAGAGAGTTGGTCAAATATTAACATTCCAATGGCCTTAGTCACAAGTAATCATTTGATAAAGGCCTGGTGTTTGAGGCTGTAAATAAGTACTTCGAATGGAGCTTTGGCTACTGTTCTGGCATTACAGTTACATCTATCAGGGCAAGGGAGTCTCCTCTGACACTTTTTAAATTAGACATTATGGCCTTGATGTTACATTCCCTTTCAAAAATAACTTTTTGTTCAACACCTAATCTTGCATGAGTTTCAACAGCTATTTTTCCCAGCTGAATTTTACAATCATCAGTGGCAAAATGTCAACATGTGTGGTGTACAGACAATGTATGTACATTTTTGTTATAGCAATGTAAAAAATTGTCATAAGACAACCCTTGCCCTTGTACATTCAGCTGTAATACCATGGTCGTATTACCTCACACAATGTCTTTCCTGTGATGCATATCATTATGGAAAACAGAGTTCCCTTAAAGAAAGGATTTATGAGCATGTTATAGACATTAAGAAGGGGGGATGTTAACTGTGCACTATTTAACCAATCATGTATTTGCTCAAACTACAAGAAGTTTGTGATTTTTGTTAATAGTAAAATTAATATTTCTGAAAGGGGAAGTCCCTGGAAAAGTGGGATTGAACAAGAACTCTTGTGTCACTACCACAAAGTTTCAAGGAAACAGTGACAATGTTTCTATATTGTCAATATCGAAGCTAAAATCTTTAGAATACTTATTCTAAATATGTGTATGTGTACATAATGGTTCTCCCAAATTATCATTTACACATTTTTTATTACTTTAAGTTTTTGTGCATGATAATTTAACTTGATGATATTGATAACATAATTGATTCTTGCTTTCTTGATAAAGAAAAAAATTGTAGGCCATGCCTGATTACTTAGATAGGGGGATAATATTCCATGTTTTGCTGTTTTACAACAGAAATGAAATAAGGTATCCAAGCATATTTGTCATCATTGGCTGGAGTACAGCAAGGGAAAAAAGAGAAGCATGGATGCCCTACTTTTAAGTGTAAACAATGGAACTCAAAGCAATGCACAAAATACGCGATACAGGCCATGTTCAGCCACAAAGGATGAAGTCAAATATAAGACATGCTTTGCTTGGCTAAAATAGACAGTACAATTATAAGTATGTAAGCAAGTCTTAATTGGCTGAGATACTGCAATAACAGAGTCTGCCATTTTGGCTGGCAGGCAGAGGAATTATAGAATATGAGTGCCTGCATTTAAGCAAAAACTGAGTAGACCTGCATGATTAGACAGGGGAGCATGTTTTATGACATGAATTTTACAGTTACATTGATAATAAATGGCAGAGACCATGAACAGACTGTATTGCCTCCCAGTTCAACTCTCACTACATATAGACAGTTGTATCTCTACTAAATAATTCTATTTCAGCAAAACTCAAATTGAACAGTAATGAAACTTCTGCTATGTTCTCATTCAAGTAAGTTACTACTTTTACAATGAAAAAGATACTCTTCAAACTAAAAAACCCTAACCCCTGAAAATCAACTTCAGAATACCTAAATCTTGCTACAATGTCACTAGCTTATTCTATGTCTATATTAATAAATTGATACATAAAAATGTACCTATCCTATAGAAGAAATCACTCATCATATGATTGCATTAAGGTGGCAACATAACTGACCTTTCTAAATACAGACCAATAGCCATTCTATGCCTGTTGCCCCTCTAAAAGTACTTGAAAGTGTGCATTATTCTCAACTTTTCAGGTTCATACTAAATAATAATGTTTTAGCACAAATGCAACATGCACTCCATCTTCATCGTAGTGCCACCTCTGCTTTTCTCAATTTTATGCCAAACATAAAGCAAAACAGAAATGGAGGCTATATTTCCACTGATTTCCTAGGCCCATAAAAAGTATTTGACATAGTATCTCATACTGTTTAAAGTCTTTCCAGTCTTGGTCTTTATGCCCAGTGCCTCACGTGGTTTAAAAGTTAGCTCAGTGACAGACATCAGGCATTCAAATGGAAAAAAATTATACTCCTCATTTTTCAATGTAATAGTGTCCTGCATGGCCTCATTCCTGGACCACTACTGTTCAATATATTCATAAACAAGGTCCAGCAAAGTACTGAATATGCTATCATTGTACAGTTTCCTGATGACTGTAACTCTCTTATGATCTACAAATGATCTAGGTAAACTTCAACAGATCACCCTGAAATCTCTTCTTTCAACAGAAATGTGACTTTGTAACTCACTGCTGCTCTTAACAATCCAAGCATGTCAAGATGATCCTATTTAATTGAAGCAATACTGCAAACAAATGTCCAAACTTTAGAAGTAATTGTCAATGAAAACTTCAAGTTTGACTTCCACATAAGATAAATTACAAAAAAATGTAGAATTGTACAGAATCAAGAATTTCTTTACCTCTTCCTTATTGTTCATAATAATTCTCTCCACTGCTCCAACCCTGATCAGCTAATAAACTACTCTGATCAGCCTTCTAGAACAATGCTTTAATAAGGTAGCAAATTTGCAGCTAATTTGCCTCATAAATCTTAGCATTGTCTGTCTCTGAATAAACTATTTTGGCAAGAACTACCCACTGAGAAAAATGCCCTCGCACATACGGCAAGTGCACAGGTCCTCACACGTATGGCAAGTGTGATATTACAATGCTGGCCTCCAGTTTTTGACAAGAGCTACCCTACTACCTGTTTCATTCACAACTACTAGCCACACTCAAACTTCTTGCCCTTATGCAATACACTCCAGCATAACTTACCTAGCAGAACCCTATACTCTAACAATAAACTTTTATGTTTAACTAAGCAGCTGAGTCTCTATATTCCTCACATTCTTCCAAAATGCTGAACTCCTTACTTCTGGCACTTAAACAAATCAATAGCTATAAGTCCTTTAACATACAACTTAAGCAACGACTATTATATTACTAGCTGCCCTCTTGCTCCACACCTGACTGAGTTCTATATTGGCCATCCCATTTCATGCTACCCTCAGTCCCTTCTAGCACTGCCACTCTCTAATCCTGCTGCTCTTAAGCTTTATCACTTCTATATCTTGCTAATAAAACTATTTAATCTGATGACTGCCTTTACCTAACATATTGTTATCCAAATTTACTCTAGCATAACTATAGCCTTTGATTTCTGCAACCTGTTTCTAACATATAATTTATATGTGTTCTTGAGTATTCCATGTTGTACTATTGCAAATGATGTAGTAAGCAAGGAATCACACATTCCTCTGTAGTTAATCATTTCTACTACAGTTTTGTATGCAATATTATTATATGTCATGTAATATGTATCCATGTACATATGATCCCTGTTGTAATTCTATATATAATGTTCTGAACCTATGCTTGTTATTTGTATATCATGCAGTAAAAATCCTTTTATCCCTACTTTAGCTCTCTGTGTGGTTCTTCTTGATTATATGTCATGGAGCTTTTCTCCCTGGGCCTCCACTGAAAAAAGGGTCACTTCTTGAACCCAGTAACACTATCCCAATAAAGAAATGCTAATAAGATAAATGAATCAGTAGATGCTTGCCCAGGTCGCCATGAATTTTTCAGGCCATACAAACGGGTTGTAACCATTAGTTGAGTAGCCCACAATGGCCAGATGAAAATGAGAATATTAGGCAAAGATTGGCTGGAAAATTGAAAATAAAGTATGCCATACTTTGCTCTATGGTCAAAAATACATAAGGCTATACTTGACAAAGCAAATTTAGAGGCGGAGAATGGTGGAGGCCATCCTGGACCAGGAAGAATAATGCTATTTTAGGTGATACTTGGCATGAACAATACTACTACAGAACTTGTTTCTCCCAGTGGCCAAGTAATAGAAGGTGTGCAGTGACTTGACGAAGTGCTGTAGGCAATATAGGCTCTGTAAGCTCTTTGCAGTTGGTCAGTTTGGTACATGACGGCTGTGCTTCTTGTATCTGCTTATAAGCTAGCACTGATATTCACAAAAATAATAGTCTATAAAATGAAGGACCAATTTAAACAACAGGATAATGGTAAGCCAAATACCGGAAATATACTACAAATAGGCTAAAATTATATGAAGGCCTGAAAGTAACCAAATAATGTATCTCAATATGTATATGTTGTTTTCATACTGAAATTTACACAGCCACTCTACTACCGTATTTCCCCAAAAATAAGATGGGGTCTTATACTTTTCCCCCCAGCGAAATACACATTAGGGCTTATTATCTGGGGATGCCTTACTTACTCCCCTCCGTACAACAATCTACGTTTATTCATGTACAAAAATCAACATTTATTCATCTACACAAATCGACATTTATTCATGTACAAAAAATCTACATTGATTCATCTACACAAATTGACATTTATTTGGTACTTTTCTGTTATTGGGCAACAGTTCTAGGTAACACGTTAACAGTTGTGTGAGAATTCTACATAAACAGTGCAACAGACATTTCAACTTCAGAATATCTACACCTTGGCTTTCAAAGTGCAATATTTCATGCTTAACAGAAAATGCAGAAAAATCTCAAAACATATATTGGAGGAGGGGAATAAAAATAGGTGAATAATAACTGCCACTTTTTGAGTGGTGATGCTTTCTTTATTCCTTACCCAATCCGTAAGAGAAGAATGATGGAAAGTCATAAAAGTGAAGTCTGGGAACTAGTGGCCTTACTTTGTAATTACCCCTTGATAATGAAATATTACCTTAATACAATGAAGTCAATAAAAGTGACAAGAGCTTGCTGGCAGCTGAAAACAGAAGCAATCCATTCTGCTACCCCAATAATGGAAAAGTTATTCAAATACAGTCATGTCATCTTCTTCTGGAACATTGTCATAAGTCTCCAACCCCTGAATTCTTGCCTGAATTTCTTGCAACTCCATTTTTTGTAGAACCTTGTCCCTAATCTGTCATGCCTAGCAATAGAGCTCTCCTTAAATGAGCACTGCTGGTCCAAGTAGCCTGCTCGTAGTGCACTGGCAACACAGCTGTCAGTGATTTTATCCCATGAATTTTTCACCCAAGTCACGACCTCTTGTAGGCTAGGTTTCACAAAGTTTCCATGCTGAGTTCTCTCCATTCTGTTTTCAATGTAGTCATTGAGTTCCATGCCCAAATGGTCCTTGAATGGCTTGTTTATTGCAATATCAAGAGTCTGGAGATAGGCAGTCATTCCTGAGGGAATCATTATTTGATCTATTCTTCTCCGTGCAAGGAAGTTCTTCATGTCTTTAATGCGGTGAGTGCTGGCTGAATCCCAGACTAGCAGACCTCTTTCGCCACCTCGCAAAACAAGTGACAGCATTACATTGACCCACTTCCTTATAATTGCTTGTGTGCATCGGGCTTTTTCAGTTTCAAGAATGCAAATGCCTGAAGCACATTCAGTCTTATCTTTCTTGCCATTTCTAATGATTAGAGGTGAGGTTTTCTTTCCATCTAAATGAATTGCCAAAATACAGGTAACATGTGCACTTTCGTAACCAGTGGAGGGAATGTAGAATGACGAGGCACCCCTCTACTCAATTGTTGTTTGAGATCCTTGGCCCATAAACACTGCAGTTTCATCCATAGCAATCATGCTGGAGAATTGGTATTTAGAAAAGTCGATGCAATCAAAAAAGGACTTGAATGCAAGTGCACGTTTAATAACTTCAGTATCTTCCAGCTTGAACAGTGTTGTCAATCTTCTTAGAGACAGTTCATATCACTGAAGGAAGCCATCCAGCCAATGTTGTGATGCTTTGAATTCTTCTGGGGATATTTCTAACTGTGGTGCCATTGCATGGCCAAATGCTTGAACATCACCCCTGCGCACAACCAAAGCCTTTGCTCTCCTGTTAGCAATCCATTCACAGATGATGTCTTCCAACTCAGGAAATAATGGTTGCTGACCTGATCCACACTTGCACTTCTTAGCATTTCCCTCATCGGCCTGTTAAATGAGGTTATCGTATGCTGCATGCCATTTTCAGACCATTCAGAGATCCAGCTTCTTCTCTTTGCAGAAAGCCATTGGATTCTTTCCCTGGTAGTCCTCCATGATTCCTTTCTTGTACTTGATGGAATAGCTCTTTCCTTTTGCACTCTGGGGGGAGTAATTGAAGACTTATGAGACAGGAGTGGCAACACAAAATGGCGACGGTTAAGAAGACACAAACACAGCCGTTCATTATCAAGTTCGCACTTTTTACGTGTGTTGTCTGTACTTTGACCAATCAAAGTACACTTGCCAGTGTTTATGGGCCAAGGATCTCGACCATCAAGTGTGAGTGAGGATTAGGGTTACAGTAAGACTCTTGGAGAACTCCCAGGGAAAGAATCTTACGACTTTCTGCAAAGAGAAGAAGTTGGGTGTCCGAATGGTCCGAAAATGGCAAGCAGAATATGATAACCTTAGCCAACAGGTGTCAATAATATTATTTTATAATTCAACACATACATCGTGTGTTGTTGACAATCTTAACTGGAGCTTATTTATGGGGTAGGGCTTATATCATGACCACTCTGGAAAACCATGCTAGGTCATATTATCTGGTTAGGTCATACTTACTCAGAAATGCAGTACATTCAATATGATCACATTCAGTGTTCTGGCACATAACATCACAAAGTGGCAGAAGAAATTGCATGCAATAGCTATTAATAGAAAGAACTACTGTGGTAAGCCAGTCCCCACATCAGGCATTCCATGATATGCATTATAAAATGTTCTACAATCTCCAATATGAAAATGTTAGTATTACAGTGGAGGAAAGAGGAGGGAAATCTAGAATTTCCAGAAAGTAGAACAAGTACTTAAACAGGAAAATGGGTCAGTCTAACATTCCAAATTATGTGATTCATGCTGATGTCATGAGAAGAAGCGGTTGTCCTGTTCCCCTAATAGCAGCTAACATGGAAGAACGGGACAAGAGATATGACCCCTTCATGATTTAGGGAAGATATGACAAGCTTATCAATTATATAATGTGACTGTAATGAGAATGAAGTTGAGAGAAAGATTAGAGAAACCCATTTAATCTCTTATTAATACATGCCGTGCCTAAAACAATACATTCTCTGTCAGTATATATAACCGAAATGATTACTAAACTCACAGCAAGTATAAATATAATATATTTACCCAATAAAACATTTTAAAATAAAAATGGTTTTGCGACTGAGTCTAACCATAGCAAGAATATTTTCTTGGCTAAAAAAAGGAAAAGCTGGCTCGATTGTAAGTAAGTAAATAAGCAAAATCAATAAACATCAAAACTCTTAAATCAAAAGCACACATCAGCATTAACAGAAACAACCATAAAAACAAACATTTTTGCAGGGAAGTCAACCATATCTTTCAATCTCTTTGTCAAAAAGTCTGAGCAAAATCAGAAATTATAGGGTCGTAGGTCAAAACATGGACAGATTTTAAATATTGCTCATTTAAACTTGGAAAGTTGTTAGAACAACAGATTGTGCATTCGCTACCAAGTCTGAAACCCAAACTTTGGTCATTATTCAGTGACTACATTCATCAGTGATTTACCCGAAAGCTATACCTTTTATGGCAAAGCAACCAAAGGATCTGGACATTGTGTAAAATCCAGGTCTATGTTAAATCTTTGAATGCTGGAAATGTCGAACGTCATATGGTCGAGACCATATGATCGACATTTCAAGTGTTCGAAGATTGACTTTTAACGGTACCGTATGGTGCAGAATGGGAGAATTCTCCTTTTCTGCACTGAAGTGCGGTCTCGGAGTTGGTATATTTAAGTAGGGGTGGTGTGGGGGGGTGCAGGAGAGCTTGCCCCCCTGCTCACACTGTTTAAGGTGTGGTTTTTTTTTTTTTTTTTTAATTCTATATTCGAACTTTCAAATGTCAACCATATGGTCTCAATCATATGGTATTCGACATTTTGGATGTTCAAATATATGAAATAGACCCTAAAATTCAGTACAGATGAGAGGTATGATGCTCACTTATTCCTGTGCATATAAATGTACTAATGCTAAGATTATACAATTTTGCGTGAACAAAAAAAGCCCTTATCCACATAGTTTCATGATCTTACTGATTCCATCACCTATAATCTGGCTTTAAAAAGGAGTCAACTACACATCACCAAATATCCCCATGTGGATGCAGCCTTCTGTGATCCAGTTCAGTTACCCTGTCGAATCTGTTATGAAAGGGAGAAAAAGGTAAAGTGAAGCTGGTAATAAACTTGAGTGGCTATCTGAATCCAAGAGAAGCAGAACTTTAACCAGTAATTATGAACTAGCAGGTTAGCCATTTAATTGGTTTCATTGTGAAGCAGAAATCAGCATGACCTCTTTGAGACAAAAGTATGGCTGACACATATGAATCACGTCATTCCACTCTTTTTCAGGGAAGTGGTGGGGGTAATACTTTGTTAGTGTTTGGCAGAATAAAGCCATAAACTGGCTACTCTGGAGATAGCTGGTTTCCCACAGTATAAAAAGAGATGGTCACATTTGGATTATAATACAAGTAAATTTCTTGTGAGGGGTATAAAGTACAAATATTGATGGAGTAACAGGAAGGGGAGTAACACCAACAGATATGTGACAGCATGCAAGATAATCTGAAATGAAATATTGTTATCAAGCATATAAGCAGGGATGTCTTATACTGATAGTGTTCAATTAAAAGGTGAAAGATAATAGTGTATTTTTATTGACATAATACCAGAACAAACTGTATTACTGCAACATAGAGGGCCAGTCAGCAATATCCTGTGCATCAGTTGTAAGGCAAGGCATCTAGCACTGCTCAATCAGGAATCATCATTTTATTTTTATTATAGGTTCATAGGTTCATAAGTAGGTACTAGGCTATCGGCCCTGGGGCCTATACAAGCCCAGCCAAAAGGTACCCTGGCTTTTGCCACCCAAGAAAATTATTTTCCTGTGCCACTGTCGAGCAGAGCCACAGAGGTGATCCCCGGGGTGAATTTCCTATTTCCTATCCAATCATCAAGATTTTTCTTGAAGAGTGCTAATGAGGAGCTTTGTTTGATATAGATAGGCAGTTTATTCCAGAGTATGGGAAGTTTCTGGGACAGGAATCTATCCCTCTGACATGTTCTGCTTATTGTGGTGACCAGGTTTAGGTCCCTAGAGTGTGTAGCTCGGAGGGATTGGGATTTCTTTAAGTGAAGCATGTCCAACAGCTCTGGGTTTGACATAGCTTTGTATGTTAGGCAGAGATCACCTTGGAGTAGGTGATATGCGACAGAGTAAAGTTGGAGTTTTTTGAGACGGTCTGCATAGGGCATCTGTTTGAGGCCAGTAATCCTCTTTGTGAGGTATTTCTGCAGCCTTTCCAGTTGTTGTAGATATCTTGTGAGGTACATACCAAAAGGGGTGTTGTACTCTATAATGGGTCTAATGAGTGATGAGTAGAGGGGAACAATGACCTCTTTTTTTCTGGATGAGAAACCTTTTGTGATGAGGTGTGCCACGTAGAAGGATTTCCTGACTACTGTGGTGATGTGATTATCAAAGGAGAGACTACTGTCCACCTGTGTCCCAAGGTCTCTTATCACACTTTCGGTGTATTATCCGCCTGTGTTGTAGTTCATGGGTACAGAGTTTTTACCAAAGGGGATGACAATGCACTTTTTGGCATTGAGCTTGAGGCCATGGCTTTGTCACCAGGCATCTGTCTCAATATGGCCTTTTTGTAGGATGTCCACATCATTAAGAGTTTCGATTATGGCTCCTAGTTTGCGGTCATCTGCGAACTTCATTAGCCAAAGACCTTCTGTGTTAGCCTGTACTTCAGAGTAGTAGATTCCAAACAGGAGAGCACCCAGGACCGAACCCTGTGATACTCCACTTGTCACTGGTCTGAAGTCGGATTTGGAGTCTGCTATTTTCACAGTGTGGGTTCTGTCAGTGAGCAAGTTGGCAATGAAATGTGACAGCATGCAAGATCATCTGAAATGAAATATTGTTAACAAGCATATAAACAGGGATGCCTTATACTGATAGTGTTCAATTAAAAGGAGAAAGCTAATAGTGTCATGAATGATGACATTAGACTAGCAAGCAAGAATGTCCTAACATCAGAAACAAAAAGCTTTATTTCTGTAGTTCAAAATGTTAACATAAGTGAAAAGAATTACTGTAAAAACTGTTCCATTACAGTGTCTAGTGAGATCTGAGGAGTGAAAAGAGAATGCCTTGTGGCTCTATAGCATGCTTTTCAGAATGTCACAGAGTCCTTGTAAATTATGATGGTATTTTGAAATGCTGTCTTAGCATATTGCACCTCTAGTAGTAGCAGCAGTAACCACAGCCGTCTTGTATATGTATAGTGTGTGGGGTATGTAAAACAGTATCATTCTATTTTTTTTTCAGTTGTCTTGAAAATGAGATCTTGATTGTGCAAGTGTTAAATAAATAAAGTGGTTCATAACTATGTAGCCAGTGACTTCCATATTAGTTTCCTACCATTAAACATTGCTTCTAGCAAGTTTTATCAGTTATGAGTTATTATATTTGATTTTCATTGAAATTCTTCTGAAGTTATAGGACAGAGTTACCAAACGCCTACATTCTCCAAATAGCTAATATGTTAAGCTTGTAAAATGTCTAAGGTTCTAGCACAGTGATTTTTTTATTTTATTTTTCAGTTCTGTATAGGCACGGTGTACATGTTATTGACGAGTGGGTCACTGTGACTAAATATTTACATTCTCACCCTGCACCATCAGACATTGCTACTAAAAGTACAATATATGCTTACTGCATGTTAAACTCCCTATGCTGTGAATAAACATAATTTAGACACTGACATTTGAGTATGTTTCATTTCTGAATCTTTTGTTATTAATCTCTTTCCATATTTTCTAATAAAAAAATAAATGTTTTAAGATTACAAAATATTCAAAATATATGCAAATGTAAGTAGTAAACACAAACAGCTGAAGGAAATAGTAATTATGATGACAATATGGAACAAAAAGATCTCACAAATTTTGTCTGCCTTTTGTCTGGAGATAAAAGCAAGCATATAATATGTGTACCTTCTTGTTTTCTTATTATATTATTTTATATTTTATTTTTTCATAATGCAAAATAATAATGTGTAAAATTACAGAGTGCAAACAAGCCCGAGGATTCAGAAAGAACTCTAACACTTACATTAAGGGCTGCTGTAAAAAGGCCCTGTTTTCACAATGTGGTATTACTGGATTCAAAGAAAGACATCATTATCTGCTTACTTGCATGTGTCTGAATTACTATTAACTATTAAGAGTGCTAACAAGTGATACTTGCAGTAGTTAACGATAGTGTCCAACGCATTGTTTTAGCATAGGCACCCCTGCCCACTAAACAGTCTCTAACATGCACATACAGACACATACACAAACATACCATGTACGTGTTCCTGTATTGTCAAAACATCCCCCAATGTCACCTTTTTCCTGCCCTAGTAAATCACAGATGATTACTGTCAGTCATTAAAGCCAGATAGCCATGCCTCATGTCCTGCAATAAATGCAAGCAGTAAGTGCAACATATGTTATTTTAATGACTTTCTAAGAGGAATAATTAAAATCCATCTATGACCGTGTGTCTTTGTCACATATATTATGAACTGAAGTAAGTCAAAAAAGATAGCTGGGTGCACAATTGTGTCCAAGGATAAAGAAGTGCCCAATCCTGATAGGTGCAATGGTGCCAGGACTTGAGAAAATGACAGTGTAGAATCCTCAAAATATGGAAACATTCCTACAATGGGACCAGGCCAGGCACAGGGGGAGGATGCCCCCCCCCGTTGTACAAGGAAGTAGCAGTCCACAAAAATCACAAAAATTGATTAGCCAAAGACCAGCCATAAAGACGATAGAGTGGACTAATGAGGATAAGAAAAAAATTATGAATTGTTACTATTATGTAAGAAGCCAAGAATTTCCAGACACAAGATATACAAAATGATTAAGGGAGAAATTAGAGGAAAGAAAAATACTTCCGGAGGAAAAACTGTTAAAAGCTTCAAATAAAAATTTGTGTTTACTAATACAACAGATTTTTGAAAAGCAGTATATAGATCAAGAAACTTTGATCTGTTTGGAAAAAGAAGCATCTGAGGAAGTCCGAAAATATAAACAACAAAACCTAGAGTTATTTGAAAAATATAAAAAAGACATATGGACATGGGAAAGAGAGAGATTTGATATGGTGCAATATTTAAGCAAAGGAGAAAGTCAAGTTAACTAATATAGAGAAGGCAGTCTCAAAGATATTCGAAGAGAAATATAGGCAAAGGCATCCAGATATAGAAAATTTCACAATAAAAAAAATAATATCACAAAGATGGAATGTGGAAAAGAAGATTAGTAAAGTAGACATTAAAGAAATAGAAGCTGAAGTTGTGGAGTACATGCAAAGTGAATGATTTAATGTAGTAGGTCTAACATGGACCACATCACAGCTTGATGGAGTGAGTTCCCAGAATAAGGAAAAGCAAGAAGATCAGGAGATGTGAAAAAGAAATATGGACATGGGAAAGGAAAAGAGATTTAATATGGTGTAATATGTATGCAAAGGAGAAAGCAAAACTAATCAATAAAAAAGAGCAGCACCAAAGATATATGAAGAGAAGTACAGGCAAAAAAATCCAGATATGGAAAACCTTACAATACAAAAAAATAAGAAGACTGAGAGGAAAAGTAGAAAAAGAGAATAGTAATGGAGAAGTCAAAGAAATAGAAATTGAGGTTATGGTGAAGCTGCAAAGTGAAGGATTCAGTGTAGAAAATCGAATGCAGAAAGCACCACAACAGGACAGAGCAATGAATATCTAAACTAAGGGGAAGCCAGTGGAACAGGAAGCAATTGGTCAGGTGCCATATCAAGATCTTTTGGAGTCTTCCACAGCAATCTAGTATAAACGTTCACTTGCAGCTAGACAGCAAGAAAAGGAACAGGAAACTGTGGAAATTCTGATGCCGTCAAAGTTGAAGAGTGATAGGCCAGTGAGTTTCCATATGACAGAGCAACAGGATTTAATTGAAGACAAGGTGCCACAGGAAGATGCTAAAGAACTTTCTATAGAATGCCTACAGGAAATGGAAAACAAGGGATGTCCCCTTAGTTTGGAAGAAAATGAGCTAAGAGAAGAGTTGCTTGATTTAATGGACATGGAGAGATATATTAACATCAATGAGAGAAATAGACTGCAGAAGTTCAATAAAACCCCAAAAAGTAAGAAGTCTGATAAAACAAATGAATGCAGTAATTAGGACTGTCCATAGAGATCTATGTGATATAACAGAAGTAAACATGATATAATATTGTGCTGCTCAATTAATAACTGATAAATTTCTACCATAAGAACACCGGGTAGTGAGGGAAAGGAAGTGGAGAAATCAAATACCATCATGGAAGTATCGAATAGAGAAAACTATAAAGCAGCTAAGACAAGAAGTGTCACTGTTAGTAGATTATAGCAGAGGGAATAGATCAACAAAAATACTAAGAAAGATAGATGTGATTCAAGAAATGCACAGTATTAGAACAGACCAGGATCTGTCATGCACTATTCGAAATAACAAACTAAAAAATTCAGCATAGGTGGAAGCAACTTAGAAGATACACAAATAAATATAAGGGAAAAGTACAAAATAAGCAATTTTCTGATGACCCAAAAAAGTTTTATAGAAAATTTGGAAATCAGATAAAAGGAATTGAAAGACCACCAAAAAAGAGGAAGTAGATTCATTCTGGAGAAGTATCTATGAAGATCCCATGGAACATAACAAAGATGCTAAATGGATAGATGAAGTAAAAGAAAAAATAAGAAGTTTGAAGGTATGGGATATGAAATGGGATGAAGTAACAGCCAGAAAGACTGAAACAAAGTTAAGAAAAATCTCTAACTGAATAACCCCAGGCCCTGATTCAGTACCTAACTTTTGGTTAACAGTATTAACATCTTTACACGAGGATTTCGCCATGAGTAAGAACTATTTATATGCACACCCTGAACAGACACCAACCTAGCTAACAACAGGAAAAACAATGCTCTTACTAAAGAATGAACCTGCAAGCTACCCTATAAATTATAGACCAATAACTTGCCTTCCGATGACGTATAAACTATATTTCAGGAATTGATGCCAATAGAGTTTATAGTCATTTAGAAGAAAACTCAATTATGGCAGTAGAACAAAGGGTCAATAAAAGAAAGTCATATAGAACAAAGGATGATTTGTTGCTAAATAAAGTTATAGTGGAGAACTGTAAAAAGGGGAAGAATCTAAGTATGGCAATGGATTGACTACAAAAAAATTTTATAGTATCCCACATTCATGGATAAAAGAGTGCTTAAAAATGTATAAGATACACCCTACACTGATTGACTATATTACAGTGACCATGAAACAGTGGCAGACCACTCTGTAATTAAGCCATGATAAAGGGCAGATTATTATCCCAGGGATAAAATTCAAAGGGGGATATTCCAGGGTGACTCTCTGTCACTGCTGCTACTCTGCCTTGCATTTAACTCATTAAGATGTCTACTTAACAGCTTAGGCCATGGCTGTAATTTGGCTCCTAGAAAACAACAAAGTGTAAAGACTTCGCATCTTCTCTTTGTCAGTGATTTAAAACTGTATAGCTCATCAGATGAGGACCTGAAAGCACAACTGCATGTTGTCAAAACTTTTTCAGATGATATAACAATGTCATTTGGTATTGATAAATGTGCAAAAGAAACCTTTAAAGCAGGAAAACTGCAATGTCAGGAAAACATCAGCTTGGGACAAGAATGTGATATAAAAGAACTTGAGCAAGAGGGAGTGTATAAATACTTGGGAACTGATGAAGGATCAACAATAAAACATGAACAAATGCGAATAAAACTTAGTAAGGAATATTTCTGAAGACTTCATCTTGAAAGCAGCACTGACATCTAGGAACAAAATTCAAACTATAAACCAATTTGGTCTTCCTGTCCTAACTTGCAGTTTTGGAGAGATTGACTGGCCCCAAAATGTGTTGGATAGATTAGATAGGAAAACAAGAAGGATGCTTCATGCTCAACAAATGATTTATAAAAATGAGTGTATACCAAGATTTTATATTCCTCGTTCTGAAGGAGGGATGGGCCTCCTTGAAATTGATTATATGTATAGCTCTGCAATCGTGGGGCTCCACACATATCTGCTGACCTCACAAGACCCAAACATAGTGAAAGTTTTGAAACATGAGGAGAATAAATCTAAGATGACTTCTCTGCTTAATTTAACAGAATCTTATCGGTGGAATAGAAATCAAACCAGAAGTGGATAAAAATCAGGCAGCAACTGAATGTGCCAGAAAAACAAAAGAAAGAATGTAGGGTGATGGACCAGATGAGAAGGTAAGAAATGTGGAAACAGCATAAATAGTGTTGCAAGTATAGAGAATGTCTGGAAGGACCTCATGTTGATCAGGAACGAATGCAGTAATGCTTAAGGAGAGGCAAATTTAAACCAAGAGATGAAAGGTTAATATTGGCAGCCCAAGATAGTGGGCTATGTACACAATTTACAATTGTAGGTTTTGTAAAACCAAATTGGAAACAGTTGCACACCTTGTTGCAGGTTGCGACATACTAATGGCAGAAGGACTTTATACTGAAAGGCATAATAATGTGGCAAGATTGTTGCACTGGGGATTGTACAAAGATTATGGTATTGAAGTGGCTGGAAAACACTGGAAACATGAGCCACAGAGCATCATAGAAAATGATGAAGTTTATATTACATGGGACCACCCATTACCAACAGTTCAAAAGATAGATGCTAGAAAACTGTATATAGTGGTTCAAGAAAAGAAGACAAAAGTAGCATTGATCATTGAAATCGCCACACCCAGTGACTACAGTGTCATGTGTACAGAGAGACACAAAGTCATAAAATGTCAGGATCTGCAGGCAGAAATGAGAGCAATGTGGAAGAAAGCTACCCCGACAGTCCCAATAGTAGTAGGAGCAGTATCATATTTAGATATGTTAACAATCCATGTAACTCTGTATGTATTGCAGAAGGAGTCATTACTGGGCCCATTGCGGGTACTCTGAAAAGCACTTTTGGCTGATATCAAAGACTGAAACAATACTAATTTCTTGAACTTTAATCATACTTTGACTTGGGAATGAGGGTCTATTCACGTCATGGTATTAGAAACCCAAAAGACTTAGAGAAATTAAATTAAAGGTAGAAATGCAGGCCAAGGAGAGCATGCCTCCTTCAGAACATGCTCTGCAGTGCTACTTTATTCTACTCCTTACAGTCTACATTAGAAAACATTTTAAATGATTATTCAAAATGTTAGTCCCAATTGAAGGTGGATGTGCAAAGAGATGACAAAGTAATGCACAATACCTTAGATATTAGTGTCAGAGGTGGATTTAGAATCATTGTCCACAATGCTTAATAGCTGGTACATGCAGAAAAGAGTTTAAATGGAATGCAATGCATGAAGATTCTAGGAGACACACACAAAGCATAAGTGACTACACCACATGATGATGCTTTATATGCAGTGCAGATGTAAATGGGCAAACTATACTCTTAGCATTACAGCCAAAGAACATAAAGGTAGAGTATGTGCCAGCGATGCAATGGAGGGAGGCACTCCTTCTAAAAAGAGAAAAAAACAGCTTTTGCTAGGCCTGAAATATCACTTAAAGATACCCTATGCATACATATGAACAGCTAGAGATAGCATCCTTGTAGCAATGTCTTTAGCAACTATATAGCTGTTTCAGCTCTGACAATGAGACTAATGAAATATACCAGAAAGGAATCAATATAAAGATAAAAAATGTTCTATGCATACTATATTGTACATTCATGTGTGTGTTATGTAAACAATGAATTAGACACAAGGTTTGGATCTACTAAATATGGCCTGTGGCCCTTCCTTTTAATGTTATGCTAATGTGGGCTGATACTCTGGCATATTCAATTAGGTGAATACATTCCACAAGAACTGTAGATCAAGCTCTGTAGCCCCGCATGTCAGTCTGTTTATGCTTGATAATCCGTATCACAGTAGGAAGATAAGTATGGACACAAAAGGCAAAGCTGTACCCACGTAGTACAATAGTTAACATTGATATCCATTTTTCCCAGCTGTCAATGGACTTCCTGCCATACACATGTACTATTTGTAATCATGCTCATAAATGTGGTTGCACAGTGTGTAGAATGTTTTTCTCTGAGCTATGCAATACATTTAATCATGCTGGCCATCATCTGTCTCCCCATAGTTGAGTGCTGAGGCTAAATATACTTCTCTGGCTGCAGCAGTGAAGGACAGGACCTTAGCAAAAAGGAAGTGTTATTACGGCAATTGTCATGAGACTTGACCTTCATTTTATTTTAAACACGTCTGTCCATATCTCTCAAGTGTTAGTTTTCTGATGCTGACTGGAATATACTGCTACATTAAAAATAAAATGCAGACAGAGATGGAGTGATAAAACAACACATCAGTATTTTGACTTAGCCTTTCCCCTAATTTTGTATCCTATTCGCGGCTTGTAATGAGCAACTGAATGTTGCTTAAGAGGAAGCAAGTTGTATTCATCACACTAGCTGTCCAATGCATGATACAGGCATTGTGGTGTTAAAAATGACAGTGCCCATAAATGGCACATCATGCACTCTTGGTCAGTTATGTCTTTGCCATACTGATTCTCCATATCTTGGACAAATGTTATAAAAGGTGATGTTCTTATTTCCACTAAAAATTTCCATTCCCACTTCCAGCTACTACAGTCTTTGTTTTTAATTATGTAGACCAACGGAATACACATAGGCATTCATAAATGTATCCTTCCATCATATCATCATCTTTTTTGTGCTGAAACAATATTGCATTACCTCACATTATAATTGACATGAAGCAGATTAATGCTGTAGTTTTGTGAGAAAGCATTATCTGTTAAATACCAATGAAAGATGTGGGGCTGCATGCATAAAGGTACTCTAACTTATACATTTAGCTGTATATGTCGTTATAACTTTTTGCTATTCAGCAAGCACCCATAAACAGTGCTGCACAGTTCTACAATATGAAGACATACGGAAATGCAAATGGCTCACCCTGTGGTCAAGCTGAATGCAATTTACACAATCCAGGGAGAGAAGCATATAATAATTACCTGTGCTTTTTCTCCTGGAACAGTCTCCATGAAGGCATCTACATGGCTGAGCCATTCAAGAAAATGCTCAGCTGTGTAAATCATGGTAGTGGACATAGGTATAAGACCATGTTCATCCACCAAATATGTGTGTGTTGGGGAAGAATCACTGCACATGAAGGTTTACTTTTAAAGCACCAGATCTGTACCAACAGCAAAACAGGCATGGGAGTGGTGATTTACACCAGACAACTAGGCCAGACTTACATCTGTAAAGTGCCATACTCATATTAATGCTACTATAGGGACCAGGGTAGGGGATGCAATAGACCACTAGGGCTTTATTGGAACACTGGAATACTGATTTGTTTGTGACTGCTGTGGGATTATGGCTTCATGTGTGGTGTTTGTTTTACCAGACCACTAGGGCTTACTTTACTTGCATAATGGCACCAATATTACATCAAGTACGGGGGGGGGGGGGTGAAAGGAATCAGACACTAAGATATTATTTAATTACTGTGATGGCACTTACGTTGCTACCAGTAATAGGGTTCATAGATTAGTACTAGGCTAACTGCCCTTGCGCACCATTTTATAAGCCTAGTCAATTATCCCTTGGGGGACTTGAACCCTGCACCTTGTGTTTGTAAGGCAAACACCTTAAACATTAGGCCACCCTCCCAACCCAGGGTGGGTGATACACTTGACCACCAGGGCTTATTGTACTTTACTTTCCATGGTGGCACCAGTGGAAGAATGGGGATGAGGGGGATCACTGGACATCAAGCAATGATGTAAGTGCTGTGATGGCACCATTGTTTCTACGAGGACTGGAGAGTGGGCAGATATATTAAACACCAATGAATACTCCATAAATTACCCTAAGGCACAGAACATTATAAAAGTGATGGGAGGGCCACTGGACACACTCTAAGGTGCCATAACAGCACCACCATCAGTATGGAGATTAGGGGTTGGGGTAACCACCAGGGATGAAGTTAAGTTCAGAAATGGCACAGTCATTGTAAGGAAGATGGGCAAAGTGGAGGGAACCACTAGACCATCAGGGCCTCATCCATACATGCATGCTGTAATGGTACTGTAGTGCAGTGTAAAAAGGGATGGTAGGGACAGAAACTGTGGTATGTGTGTGAGTGTATGTTCATGTCTGTCTACATGTATGTCAGACAGTGACTGGAGGGGAGAATTACAGTTCCTTCATGAGCAGTAAATTACTACTGCACTGTGCAGATCAGCTCTGATTGTTATGTCACAGTAGTATCTGTGATTCAGGGCACATGCAAACTAGCTGATAACGAGGTCCGATCTTGTAATGGCTAGGATGTTTCTAAATCACAAATAGGTATGATGAGCTGGAAGGGCCTTTCTAGCATGAGCTGAATTACTCATGCTACGAGCTTTAATAAATTCCCAGGATGTGCTCATTTTTTTGTTAAAAGTTAAAAGAAGTGTTAAAAAGCTGAACAGAAAGTCTAACAGCATGGCCTTTAAAAAATGATGATGAATCTTTATATGGTAGGTTTACATAGGAAGACTTTTTAAAGTTTTGGGAATAAATGTTAACATGCAGTCCTAACTGGTACTGTTGCATATGGGTCTGGTAGTAAAGACCAGGAAGTGTAGCTGATTTGTACAATAACAAGCCATGTATTTGCCTCAGTTAATAGAACTGGCTACAGTTATTTATAGTAAGATTGACCTAAGCCTTTATATTTTATTGTAACAAGAAGCTTGACCTAAAGGTTACCAGTGTGTGACCCTATTTTACATATACTTCTGCTATGCTAGGATTTACATAGTTATCTCATACACATTAACTGTTTTTATTTCTTTTTCAAATATCAGTATATGACAATCTGAAAATGGACATTAAGGAAATTCATCTCTTTTATAAAAAAATATTTTAATGTTGCAGTTTGTTGTGTTATGTTACATAGCTGAAAAAATAGTTTGTAATGCACAAAGAAGGAAGAAAAAAATGCAGATAAATAGAACCAATAAAGTTAATCAAATTCATTAAGCATTTTCATTAAAAACAATGTGAAAATGCTGGAATGCCCAAGTGAGCAAGACAAAGCCGAGTAATATTGATGGAAGAAAAATTGCAAAGCTGAACCACAAAAATAGAGAGATGTGCAGTGTTCCCTATCTTGCCAACATTTGACACAGACTCTGATGCAGCTGTATAGGCAAACGATGGATGAAATGATTAGCCAGGTTCAATATTTTTGCTTCTGATCTATACATTTCTGGAGATCACAGATTAAAGACATTACTATTGCAAATGTGAGCAGAACAAATACTTAATATATATATAAATATATATATATATAAATATTCATTTTGAATGAAGGGTATCCTCCCACAAAAGAAAATAAGCCATCACCACCCCTCAAAAGATAGGGTCTCCATCTTAGATTCTAAGTGGTTGTCAACACAGGCCACCTCCTTATTCCCATACTGCTAATTATACTACCATAATGACCCACTATGTGCACCAAAGCACTGAGTGATTCACAAATGATGTACATCAATCATCAGGACCAGGTGTGTGATGCTGCTCCATTGTGCATGCACAGTACTCCATTCACAGAGTACACATGGAAACCACCCCCAGCAAACTGCACAAGATTCAAGAAGTCAGCACCATTGTTGTATCAATTAGTCATGAGAGGTTAAATATCAAGACAGCACTGACATACAACAAAGTGGCACCTCATTTGTCAGAAAAAGATCTTATTTTCCAGTTAGTATACTGGTAAACAGACAGTTCTGTTGAAAAAAAAGAAAAATGCCAGGAAAATCCATACATCTGTACCAACAATTGAGTTTCCGACAGTGAAGGCAAACGTACTACATAGTACAAACTCGCCATGTCCACACACAGAAATGCTAGCTTATTCCCACTAATGGGAGCTTGCATATCTCTACATCCCTTCAGTGCTATCATATGATAATGGTCCCTGTTCCACTGTCCTGTCTAAAGAAAGAAACTGTTTTATGAATCACTTCTAACAATGGTGGCAAAACACAGCACAGTGGTGACAGATATAGCGAGGCTTATTAAACCTAAGAAGCTATGAACTCTATTAATTTTAGATATTTAAATAATAACAGCTGGCTGCCATCATAGTCAGGGTAGCTGATCATCGCCTGAACTCAACTCAGGCATTGTTATAGCCTTGCAAATCCTGTGAAAGGGTCTTCTCAGCATTCAACAGGATTTCTGTTTAATCAAATGGCATCATCTCAAAAGGCAGCAATGCTCTTGACTACCAAAATAAGGAAACAGATTTTCATCAGAGGAAGTCCTCAGTCTCTGAAGGCTAATCTAATAACTTTTAAAAAGATAACTTTTACACTTGTACAGTTATGGTATTGTGGGCCCAATCACTCTTGTTTTCTTGTGTACCATGCAAGGTTGGCATATTTTATCAGTTGGTTTGAAAATAAGACAAAAACACTTATGATTATTGGGGTTGCCCTTTAGAAGAAGCTCACCAAAATAACTGGGGGTATTCATAGTCCAACATTTCACAAATGTGTAATCCAAATGTACAAATAGTGCCACTAAAACTGCATGTAAATAAACAAACTACAGTCACGTGGCACTGGTTCTAGAAGTTCTCAGACCTGCCATGGAATGCCCACTGCAGTCTGGCATAGCTGAATCTGGCTAACCCAATCTAAGATGAAAATATGTATGTCTGAAAGAAGCCCAAGTACTTTGTTCATGTTGTGCATTTTCATAAGTTTACATACTCGTTTGTCTAATCTCCCCAGCCAGTAGCAATGATACTTGTGCTAGTTTTGCAAGAACTTTCCACAAGAATGTGTACTGTTTTTGGCTCAGTGCTACTGGCTAGTTGATTATCAAATCTTTTTCAAGCCTTCAGTTTCTTCTGACCTTGTCCTTATATGGACAACCTATTGTCATGTGTTAGAAAGGGGTAAACATAGGACAGTATAAATAAGAGGAGAGAACATAACAACAACAACAAAACGAACAACAAAAAATAAAGATAACAAGATGATAGTGTCTGACGAGGCGGAAGATGATGGGGCAACTATTATTCCAAACATGTATGTGTATATATATATATATATATATATATATATATATATATATATATATATATAAGGGAAGTTGGGGAAGGGAGAAGATTAGAGTGTGCAGGAAAGGAGGTATGCAAAAAGTTAAGGTCATTCACATAAAAATAAAAGACAGACAAGTGAAGTTTACTGGCCCCAGACATAGAAGAAGACACAGGCATACAGATGACTGACATAAAGGGTGTGGAGACAAAAGCATTGTGCACAGTTAGACTCCTTTCTGGTGAGTCTAACATATTTACCTGCTCTCATAGTCCCAGGTGGGGGTCCCCAACAGTGAGGGATCAAAGCCTCTGGCAGCTTGGTGGTCTGAACTGACTATATTTAGCAAGACGTATACATGCTTAAAAAGGCATTCGGATGGATCTCACTTCCTCTGCACTATCAACTACAGCATCTAACCAGACCCCCGTAGTTTAGGATGGTGTTTTTTCACGCTGCCAACAGTCCCAGGCTGTGATCAGTTCCTTAATGGAGAAGTGGTGGTGGTGATCAATTTGTCACCTGGGTCCAGGTCGATTGCAGTCATGTTGCCCCAGGTTCTACTGGTTTTGCAGGAAAAGGAAATAAGGAGAGAGAGAGAGAGAGAGAGAGAGAGAGAGATACAACAAAATGACTGAAGTGTTTTATAGCAAATGCTTTTATTTAATATACAAAAATGAGGGCAGTGATTACTTTTTCAGAGTTATTAAACTGGTTGTAATGAAATATATCACTACAATTAACTACTGTAAGAGTATATACAGACAATTGCTTCTTTAGTTGCAGGTGTATGACACTATAAAATTAGTAAGGATATGCATTATTGCAAAGTTTAATATGACTGAATACCTCTTTTAATTTGTGGAATGAAGTGATATAACTTTAATTACATCTATATTTCCTGACATCCTCCTCTTGGTGTAGGTGTTCCTTCATGCAGAATGGCAAACAATTATATTGGATAAGTTATTGTCAGAATTGGAAAGGTTGGGATACGAAACCATATATCAGCATGCAAATATGAAAATAGATCTATTAACATCTGTATCATGGTGTTCTATTACAATATAATAACAGCTATAAATTAAAAATAGTGATATGATGTGGTTTATATAGATTTAACTTCAGCATTTGATAGGTCATATGCAAAACACTATTCAATAAATTAGATTAACTAAGTATTGGTGTACTCTTGATAAGATGGGTAGATGCCTGACTTATAAATAGAACATGGCAAGTTTCTTACAGTAATTGGACAGGTGGAATTTGAGGTTACAGTGAAGGTGTCCCACATTGCTATCTATATATCCTAGGCCAAACTTGTTTAGATTGTATGTTTCAGATTTATCTATTTCATCTGAGGTGTTATACAATGTGTACACAGATGACTTGGAAAATGGGTCAACTGATTACAAGTTGTACATATAGGCCATGCCTGTAAAACAACTTGACTGCATTGCCATTTGGGCACTGGAGACATACCTCTCAACTGTTAAGATTTTCATCTCATAATTTTTTTGGTCCGTTACTCATAAAATTTGAGGTTTCCTGGCAAATCAATGAGTATTGAAGTAATTAAATAATGATATACATTTGAGTTTCTGAACTCACCTCCTTCAGGAAATGCATGCTAACACAAATCCTGTTATTCCATTGACATTCTAAGTTTATAAGAGCAATATTTATAATTTACCCCTATTTTTCGGCCTTTGTTCTCATGTTGTTTCAGGCTTTGTCCAGATTTCTTACACTAAGAAGTTGAGAGGTATGACTGGAGAATAATATGCTGATAAATGCATCAAACACTAAGCATATGAGATTTGGTTGACATAACTTGAAAGGTGAATATTTAATACAGCACACAGAGATCCAAACTCATTTAAGGACGTTGGTATATGGCTTTTCTAACCATATCACCCAATAGGTTAATGATAATTACAGAACTTTAGGTTGTATATAAAGATTTATAAAGACTAGGAACTTAGAAACAATGAAGTCATTGTTCGTTTGTTACATCAGAGTGAATCCTGAGTAAGGAATAACAATATGGAAACCTTATATGAAAATAAACATGAATAAACCGGAAATAGTATAGAAGAAATATACCAAAGGCATTCATGGATGTGAAAATTTAAATTATTATTTATACTAAAATATCTGAACTTGTACTATGTCTCATATAGATATTTAAGAGGAGACTTTATTCATGTATGTAGGGCATCTAGAGACCAATACCTCTGGGATTGTTTGGGGTTATCAAAATGCAGTAGAGAATCATCAGAAAACTTATGTAGAAGATTCTATAGGCATGAGAAGTGTACACATTGGTACTTTGAGAGAGTAGCTGATACATGGACTAGAGTACCAAATGACATTAAAGCAACCACTAGTTTAGATATATTTAAGAACAGTTTGGGATCTTATAATAGGAACATCTGTTTTGGAATTTAGCAGACTAGAAGGGCATTATTTCTAGTGCTTAAAATATTTGTATGTATGTATGTATGTATGTATGTATGTATAGGCAACCTAACTGATACATTTCCCAATCAGTTTGGTTTTTGTGAAGGGTAGGTCATTTCTCCTGCACCTAGTAAGCATCTTTGAAAAAAAATACAAGTGCTGTGGACAGTAGTCATTTTATGCACAGTGCTGACCTTCATCTGGCCAAGGCTTTTAACACTGTACCCCCTTGCTGGAATTACTGAAAAATTTAAAGTTAAATGTAAATATGTACATTATAACAGGATTACAAATTGGTTATCCAGTAGGTTCCAAGTTTTGACAGTTGTTGGTTCCCTTTCTGAATGTAAATTTGTAACTAGTTGGGTGCATTAGGGATCAGATCAAGACATTCTCCTGTTTTTCACTTATTTTGCAGACATCCAATCAAATGTCTGAGAGGTGTGGCTGAACAAGTTTCCTGATATAAAACGAGAACTTTTCTCCACTCATTCACTGATACAAAATAACTCCAGCAAAGGCTGGAATATGCATAAACATAGTATATCAAAAACTGTCTCAAACTAATTTAAAAAAGTGCTGAATAGTAGCCTATAACTCATATGCTATAAATAATAGCCCTGCTCAGATAGTTATGGTCATAAGAGACCTAGGTACTTATCTGAATAACTGGTGCTCACTCAGTCATTGTGTTTCCACTATAGTCAATAAATCCGTTAATCTGTCCCAGTTGATTTCCAAGGGAATATTTTCAAGATTCAAAGACACAGTCCCATTACTGTACTTTTCCATTATCAGACCTGTCATTGAATACAATGACCCCTTTGGTATGTGCAAATCCAGGCTTATCACTCAATTGGAAATGCCCCAAAGATTTCTAACTAAGACAATCAAAGGTCTTGCATTTTTACTCTACCACCGATAGATTAGTACAACTCTTTATATACTCAGTAGCCTACTTGTCGCTTTCAGGTGACATGTGTTTTACTTTTCAAGCAATAAAAAAAAATCTTATTTGACATCCTATTTCTTGCAAAAGCATTAGCTCTGTCAAGGACCTAAATCTACCTCAACAAATAAACAAAACTTGTGGGAGAGTTTCCTAACTCAACATATTCCTAGCCTATGGATTAAGTTACCACACCAACAAAAAACTCTTTGGCTAGCTTCAAGCCTAGTTTAGATGATTAGATGGAGACAGAAATTTAAACCAGGTTTATCATTTATAGCCTGATTCAATTTGGGAACTGGGCACTACTGTGTACTTGAAAAGGGTTTTGCTTAAAGCTGTGTCTGGCTAGGCATCATATGGTTCTAATGGTCACTTGTCTCATATGTTCCTATAAATGCTGGGTCATTCATGGAATTGGAGGCTAAGCACAGGTCACTCTCAGATATTTGCATAACACTGAGTAGAAGGACTGAACATTTGATGTATCAGAGTAACTAAGAGTACTGAGACCTGAGATTTTTTGGTAATGAAACATTGGCACCTCCCAAGTTGCTTTATGTGCTTGATGATGTAGATTACATTCAATGATTTTCCTAATAAGAGATGATTAAGTTTGGACTATAACTGCTTTGGACCTTGAGGTAGTACAAAGGAAAAGTTGCAGAAGGCAGAGGTAGTTTCTAATTACCACAGGGATGTGGTGGTCAAATGAAAGTAATAACTCCATAATGACTTTGCCATATTTAAGTACAATGTTATCTATGCAGTGAAAAGTAATGGTGCTTGAGTTACCAAATAAAATATGCTTTATTTTTTGTTATTGAGACTAAACCCATGATTAATATAGTAGACATTTTCTTGGCCCAGTCCTTGTTGGAAAGTTTTAGTATCAGAATGGAACTTGATAACTGCCCTCGGTGTGTAATCATCAGCAAACTTGGTAAGTCATTGTCCCTTAATATAGGCTTTAATGTCACATAAATATATATACCAAAGAGAAGTGGATCCAGGATAGATCCCTGTTGGACACCACAAGTTTCATTTTTTGTTTAGGAAAGTGTTAAAAGGACTTGTTCCAAAATGATCTCAGGATGATATGTGTGAAGGGGAATGGATGGGAAGATTGCTGTAGTGAAGCTGCAGGAGAATTTGTTTGTAAGAATGTTACCAATATCCTTGGGGTCAGAAAAGGAGGGCCCATTTCAGATACATTTAGTAAAAAGCAGTAGGTTACTTCTATTCTTCTGAATATAGCTGAAGAAGATCTTATGGATGTCTTTTGAATTAGTTTCAATCCTAAGCTCATAGTGGGCCTTACACTTCCTAATGCTGCATTCAAGAACTTTACTTATAAGTTTTCCATATCAGTTATAATGATGCAGTGGACAGCATTTTTTCTTTTTCATATAAGGTTTTTAACATGGTAGTTCTTCCATTTGGGTTTAATTCATAACTCAACTTTATGCTTATGCGGGACTGGTACAAATTTAAGCAGCAGGCAGTAAAATTCAGAGTAGTAAGAAGCAGTCTCTGTTACAAAGATTACTGGGTGGTATAGCACTAACATCTGTAAATGATCCATAAATATTGAATAACTGGTTTTGGAGTAATTCCTGAATGCTACTAGGAGCCACAAAGCATTTTTCCATCGAGAACATTATAGTGGGTCTGATTGACTGGGGAAGGGGTAACAAGTGGGGTGGTGCAACTGGGACAAATATTTGTGAGGACAAGATTAAGAAGATTGCCACCTTCAGTGTACAGAGAAAAATTTGGCCAAGTACATTGGCATTTACAAAGTCCAGAAACCTCTGGACATATTTGTTATTAGTAGTAAATGTTTTCCAATTTATGTGTGGATAGTTGAAGTCACCCATAAGAAAGGCATTTTATTTGACGGCTAACCAGATTAGTATCTGCATTAGGTAGTTCGGTAATGTGAAGACTGAATGGCAGAAAACCAGTCCTGACATATATTATCTCAAAGATTGCCATTTTTGGAATATTCCCTTTTCTCCAAGTATGGTAATCTCAGAGTTGGTATATATGTGTATGGGTGTGGAAGGTGCTCTCCTCTATAAAAGAGAAGTTTAAAAAGGATTATTTGATATTTGCTTTTATCCTAAGTATTTGGTCTTGTTTATTCTTTGCATGTCTGGACTCTACATTTCACGTCTCGACATTTCAATGAAGAGCCTAACTTTTCTATGTGGTTAAAGTATTCTGAATGTGTGGAAGAGACATCAATTGGGATCTATAACTGGCTATAATGGAGCAATTCATTTTGAGTTTTGCATGATGTGAGATCCGATGAGAAACAACAGAGTTACGAATAAACAGAGATACTCCTCAACAGCTTCCATTGGATTTGAATGCATGATGGCATTCTCCCCCTGGAATGTAGGGACTTTCATTGCTACAATAGAACCAGGTCTCTGTAATTACACACACTGACATCTTTGAAATTAAGGAAGGTGCCCCATTCAGATATTTTGTTGCTTAGGCTTCAGGAATGCAGCAGTGCTAACTTAATATTATACAGTTTGAAGTTTACTATGCAGAGATGTAGTGAAACCAAGCAGTTAAAGATGCAGACTATCTTTGTCAAAGTAAGCTGATCTACTGGTCACTTCATCGCATCAGACAGACACAGGATTCATCTATAATGACACCAATTTACAAGCCGATTATTGAAGTCAATTATTTTATCCATGAATTTACACATCATTCCTGGTTATTGTAGAATGCTGTTTAATGCCAAGGCCTTCCCTTTTTGAAGACATTGTTCAAAAATGTCTCCCTGCATATGTCCCAGGGTAGAACACCTAAGTTCATTCATCCCCACATGGACAACAACAAGGCTGTATCTGTATCTAGGGTGGTGTAAGGACTTAAAATCCTTTGTGACATTTCTAATCCTTGTAATGGGGTGGCAGCAGTCATGCTGTCTCTCAAGGCAGTCTCAAATGAGTAAGACATTTCTGGGATATGCTACTGACATTTTTGACCTTACAGGATATCAGCACAGTTGACTCCATATAACAGAAGATGTGGGTTTGGTGTTAGTATTTGTGTTTTGTTGCTAAGGTGAGCTAGTAAGATGTACAGGATGCCTATAAGACTCACCAAGGATTACTTTATTAAATCAGCATATGTGGAAGTAATGTCTTGGTGATGTGATGATGCAGTGTGGTTGTGATGTTGTTAGCTCACAGTTTGTGGGATGGAGAGGCAATCCACCAATTTAGATAAATAACTACATCTCTCAAGCGTAGTTAATGCATGGCATTTTAGATTATTTGTAAAAATTAGACAATTGCTACACTTCCTCAGAAAACCAAGGTGCTAGTAAATTTGCAAAAGAAGAGGTTAAAGCAGGCTGCACTTCATGGAAGGCCTTTTAATTGTACAGATAATTGCTAACAGACTCAACGAAGGGTTTAAATCAAAACTTTGTACAAAAAATGTGAATATTGAGGACACACGATGTATAACCAACTTAGTTACAACAGCAATGGGATCAAATGTGAGAGAGATTTTATCTGAGAAAAAAATGCTTACACCATCAGTTAACTGTGGTTACTCAATATTCTGGGTCTATGGAGTACAAAGGAATAGTAGATAAATTAATTGGTTTACAGATAGTGGCTCAATGAAAATATACATTTTGCACTTACTAACAAGAGCAAATGAAAAAGGAGTGGATGGGAATTTTTTTGTCAAATTGACATAAAAGATGGTCAGCTCAAGAGCCACTAGATCTAAGAACATAACAGGAGAACTATACAAAACTTTCCAAGTCTTTCAACTGGATCCACAGCCATCATAGCTAAGATACTATTTTCTTGATTTATCACACTTGTACAGGTTTTATACAGTTATCACTGCTGTTTTTGAGCATTTTAAAGCATTTATTTTATTTTGCAGCAAAAATAGCAATTTCTCTGTTTGTTGGCTTTTCTAGTTCAGTGTACCTCCTAATCACCTTGCAGAAAGGTGAATTATCCAGGGCCGATGTTGTTTTGGTAGTTATTTGTTGTTTAATCGACACTTCAGAGCAGGTTTTGCTGTGTTTTTACTAAAATAAATTTCAAGATCATCGATTTTGTGGCAGAAAATGTTTACCTGGTATCTGTAAGTTGGAAAGCACACCAGAAAGCCTGAAGTGTTGTTGTTTATTAGCTAGAGGGTGTAAGTGTCAGCTTTCAAGCTTTATTCTGTACTATAAATCAAGCAAGTTTTTGGTTAGCGGTACTCTGTATAGCAGCAGATGCATAGACAGTACAATTCCCCTATAAAGTTACAGTTAGGCCAAAAACCTGTTATATCATGTGGCATTGTGCAGAACTGTTATTCTTAAATATTTGATATTCACACATGCAAACAAAGCTCCTACTTTTCCTTCCCAAAACATCCAACCATATTAAATTCTCTTTTACTTTTCAGTCACTCATTAACACTCCTATTGTAGTTGACTCTATCTCAAAACTACTAGGAATCACAATTGACGACCAACTAAAATTCGACCTCCACATAAACAACTGTATAAGGAATACTCACCTTAAATTAGGCCTACTTTATAGAAATAAAAGATTTCTCACCCAGGGAAGCTAAATCTCACCACTGTCTCTTGCTAAGATATTTAAACTGGCTTGAGTTACCTCACCTGCTCCTTCTCTCCCAGCTACAAACCATACATGCAATTCTCTACCAACCCTCTTTCTGTGCAGCCTTACACACCATCGTCTCTCACTATACTCCTACAAGAAGCCTCTGAAGCTCTTCCCAAGACCTCTTAAAAATCTATAAGCCAAAATCTAAAGCAGGGTGTAGCTTACACAGCTATCATACCACTATCAAATGGAACACACTTCCCTTCGAAATTTAAACACTTACACATCCCAAACAATTTTAACTAACTCTAAAATAATATTTTAACAGGAAATGGATCAGCCAATGCTCAAACCCACCCTGAAAAACCACTATCTCTCTCCACTAATCAATAGCTTTTTTCCCCTCTCTCTGAAACTTCTATTCCTTTCTGATTGTTTTAATTGTAAAATTAACATTCAACTCCTATATTGCTCTTCTATTCAAACTACTACTTACAAAAAATGCTCTGACTATTATCTACCTTTTTTCTTCATTACATTATTCTATATATTATACTTGAAATTATGACAAAATGTAATCTGTATATTCTCAAAAATTCTCCCGTAGCCTGCTAGCTGATTTGCCCTGTTCCATCTGTATAATACGTGTTAATAATGACAAAATGTTATATCTATTTACTGGAGCTTTTCTTCCCGGGTCTCTGCTGAAAAAGAGCTTTGACTTAGTCAGACATTCCCGGTCAACAAATGTAAAATAAAATAAAATAAATAAATAAACACTCTTAGAAATGACTGGCACAGATAACATAAACACTATCAGGTAATTAAAAGCACTTTCTAAATAACCAGCCCTAATAAAAGGTAGTAAAATATTTAATAATAAATAAAGAGAGGAGAGGATCATAATGGAGCTCATAAACAAAGATATAGGGGACTTGCAGACATTGGACCCGACCCAGTTTGGCTTTGTCAAGGGAAGATCATGCCTTTTGAACTTGGTCGACTTCTTTGAAACAGTCACCAAGGCCATTGATGAGGGAAAGGCAGTCCATACAGCCTACCTTGACCTTGCAAAGGCTTTCGACACAATACCCCACTCGGGTATTGTAGAAAAACTTACCAGCTTAAATGTAAACCCATATGTCACAAGATGGGTTGCAAACTGGCTTAAGGACAGAACCCACAGGGTTAGAGTTGCTGGCGCTGTGTCAGACTCCAAGCCGGTCACAAGTGGTGTCCCACAGGGCTCGGTCCTTGGCCCCTATTGTTTGGCATCTACTTCTCAGAAGTACAGGCCAACATGGGAGGACTTTGGCTGACAAAGTTTGCAGGCGACTGCAAACTGGGCGCCATAGTGGAAAGTGCATTGGACACGGATATCCTTCAGAAGGGACTCACGGAAACAGATAGCTGGTGCCAGAGCCATGGCCTGAAGTTAAACGCCAAACAATGTATAGTCATACCCTTCGGGAAAAACAAGGTAACCCCAAGCTACCATATAGGTGGCAATCCACTAAGCACAGAAGAGGTTATCAGGGACCTGGGAACCCAGGTTGACAGTGGCCTTTCTTTTGACACTCACATTGCTAAAGTGGTTAGAAAGACCTTCTACATTGCCCACCTGATCATGAAGGGATTCACATCCAGATCTAGTGAGGTCATTGTTCCCCTGTACTCTTCACTTATCAGACCAATGATAGAGTACAATGCCCCATTCAGGATGTATCTCACCCGACATCTGCAGCAATTGGAGAGACCCCAAAAGTTCCTCACCAAAAGGATAAAGGGACTCCAAAATCTGTCATATGCTGCCAGATTGAAGAAACTCCAGCTCTATTCAGTCGCATACCGTCTGCTCAGAGGTGACATGTGCCTGACATACAAGGCCATGTCCAACCCGGAATTAATGGACATGCTCCACCTCAAAAAATCCAAATCCACCAAAACCACTAGAGCAAGCGACTTAAACCTTAGCACGGATATAAATAGGATGTGCTGGAGGGATAGATTTATCACTCAGAGACTCCCTATGCTGTGGAATAAAATCCTGGTCCATGTGAGGCAGAGCACCTCGCTGACTCTGTTCAAGAGAAATCTAGACCTGTGGATGGGAGATCGTAGGTTTACCCCGGGAATCATATCTGTGTCACTGCTGGACAGAGGCAAAACAAACTAATGGGCACAGTATTTTTTCATATAAGGGGTGGCGTAAGCCACAAAAATTTGGGCTAGGCTTATAAATGCCTTAGGGCAGATAGCCTAGTATAAACCTATGAACCTATGAACCTAAATGATTTAAGGCATGTATACACTGAATAACTGATTCCAATAAACCACAGAGTTTCACACATAGGACTTATGAAAATAACACTGTAGGAGAGGTTTTACATTGATTGTAGAAAAAAATATCTAACTGTAGTTCCCTAATTGTCTAAGGATTAACTGTTCCAGTCTAATATAATTAACTCAGCAAGGCAAGATGATATTCTTACTTCTGCCAGGCAAAATTAAAATTTATGTCCACTCTTTAGGCATTTGTCTGGTCCTCATCAACTGGAATAGCAACTCATACTATTTCTGTTGAACAGCTCTGGAAAACTCTTGAGTGATAACCACTGATCTGGAAAACAGCAACCACTGGACTATTTTGGAAAAATTACAACAACTCAACTTTAACTGACTCAGAACCTGCTTTTATAGCAAAACTTTTTAAAAGTCACAGACAGTTGTTATGAGAATTCTACTCATGTCAGACTTTAAAAAGTAAACAAAACAGCTGCTGTGGAGACATCTCTAGCACACGATCAGCTGACTGATATAACCTACATTCAGAATTCTTTTTTAAAAACATGTCAGCCAGAAGAAAACTGTTTGATTCAAACATCTTACATAAATCAAAGTAATAATCAAAAAACTTATTTACAAAATTATAGCTAGTAATGCTTGCATATATAACACAGGGTAATTTAAAATTATTTATAAGTATTTACAAAACTTCAGGCAGCCATGCTAGCACAGATAACAGTATGTAATATTCTCACAATCATCAACATGGGAGAGCATTGCACACTACTCCAAGGTGCACATCCTCACTAGTGAGGTTGGATTGCAAAGCTATCTCCTCTGAAGTGAAAATCAATTCAGAAAAAAAAACAGCTAAACCAAAAACAGGAAATACTCTAAGGCAAACTACATCCTATTAAGTGACAGGCTGGTGAAATTTAAGGCTCCCCTAACCCCAATACCACAGCTACCTATACAGAATTATTCACAGAGTGCCTATACAAACATATAAACGGCTGTATAGAGGCTGCTGTACCTACTAGAAATAAATGCAAAACAAACAATAAAAACAAACTCTACTGGTAGAATCCTCACCTTAATCAGGTATACAAGAAAAGACGAAAACTCATAGCCAAATCAGAAAGAACAACCCCCCTAAAAACATGTGCTCTTTTGCACAAATAAACAGGAAACCAAGAGGTCTAATTAAGTTCTACAAGGCCAACAGTGAGGTCAGGAAAGCCTCACAGACCAAGGATATTCAACAGGCCTTTTCATCTATGTCTGGAGCATTAAAACCAACACACAGGTGTGTGCTAAACTGAGGGGGTGAATGGTAATGCTTTCACTGATCAAAGTGACATGGCATATCCACTAGTTGATAAATTTAGCTCTCTCTTCACTCCTCCACTCCCCTCTACTTCTACCAGGTGAAATCCATCAAGATACTTCCCCGAGTTCTTACCAGGGATCAGGTGCTGGTAGCACTCATAAAAGAGAAGAACAGTACCTCCATGGGAAACCCCCAGGTTGCCTATTGAACAGCCTAAAACATGACCTATCTGGACCACTTGATGCACTCTTCAAATACAGTCTTGAAATAGGCTATGTTCCAAGTGAGTGGAGGACTGCAACAGTTATTCCCCTCCATAAAGGTGGATTACCGACTGTCGCAGGGAACTATAGCTCAATCAGTCTAACAAGTCTAATATACAAAACCATAGAATAAATTAACAATGAAATTATAAACAAGGACATTAGCAATCTGCAGACACTGGAGACATCCAAGTTTTTTTTTTGTTAAGGGAAGCTCATGACTACTTAACCTGGTTAGCTTCTTTGAGAGGGTCATCAAGGCAATGGATGACAGTAAACCAGTACATACTGATTATCTTGACATGGCCAAGGCATTTGATACAATACCCCACACAGGCATTGTTGACAAGCTCTCTAAGCTAGGCATTAACCCCTGCATAACTAACTGTATTGCTGGCTGGCTCACAGGCATGACCCAAGAAGTCAGGATTGGAGAGATCACCACCAAATGAACAGTCACCGGCAGTGTACCCTATGTCTCTGTGCTGGGATTGGTCTTGTTGTATCTACTTATTAGAGATCAAGGCTAGTGTTCAAGGCCTCTGGCTCATCATCTTTGCAGATGCCTGTAATCCTGGTACTATTATAGATTCCCTCCATGACAACAACATCTTGCAATGGGCTTAAACAGAGATAAATAACAGGTGCCAAAACCATGGCCTCGGGCTCAATCCACTCCCCTACCCTACTCCCATTCCCACCCACCCCCCATTTCTTGTAATTTACACTTCACTAGCCACACCTCCTTGATAATTATCTAATCACCACTCAGTGCATATTTGGACATAGCTTTACCTATTCCATAACCTCCCCCATTCTACAAATCCTCAACTATCCATACAATATCCAATTAACCCAAACACGGCACAAAGCACAAATAAGAAACAATAACCCAGTAGCTGGCAGAAAATACTGAATACCATAACCAAAACTCCAAGAAAATTTGAAAAAGTTTAATAAAAATGTAAGCGCTTTCACGGCACCAACAAAAAGCGCTTACATTTTTACTAAACTTTTTCAAATTTTCTTGGAGTTTTGGTTATTGTATCCAGTATTTTCTGCCAGCTACTGGGTTATTATATCCATACAATATATAACATGGCAAACACAAACTCAAATACTTCTTTCCCTCAAGCTCTTATATACAACAAGAGGCTAACTGGTAGTCAAGTTACCCTTCTAATAACACTAATATCCTTTGCTCAAATCACTTCTTACCAAAGCATAGTACATGCATCACTCCCAAACTATCTCACTTCCAGTCCTTGTGCATCTAAACTACAATGTAGTGACATTAACATGCACTACTCCTTAATTCAACACCCCAACATTACAAAACCATCTAAAACATTTAATAAATATTTGGTAGCTTTCTCAAAGAATGTTGCAAACATAGTAAACAAACTAACACTACTTAGTGATATACAACCAAACCCAAGTATACCATAAATATAAACTCAAATACATACCTTACTGGAAACAACACTGAACCAACAATTATTCCCCAAAGAGATAAAGGTGATTTACTTCTCTTATACTTGACTATTAGAAGCATCACTAGTAAAATATAGGACCTGCATGCCAACATCTCTCTATGTACCCCTGATATATTAATGATGACAGAAACCTGGTTGAAACCCCATATCACAAATAATGAATTTTTTCTTACCATCAGGATACAGCATTATTCATCAAGCTAGAATGGCAAAAAAGGTGGTGGCATAGCAATATTCTATAAAACTCATCTTTCTATAACAGTCTTAGATCTAACTACCCTTAACTTTGGTAAAGCTGAAAAACTATTTTGCAAACTTACCATACATTTAGAAAAACATATTAACATAATTGGCATTTATATTCCACCAGGAGAAAATATAACTACCTTGAAAAATATCCTAGATTACATTTCTGATGCACTACCACATAAAACAATTACATCAGGTGATCATAACATAGACTGGACAAGCTGTAATGGCCAAAACCCCAGTAATTACATAAATCTTCATGGATTTACCCAACTTATCCAAACTCCCACCAGGACTGGCAAAACATCGAATAAACACACCATTTTAGGCTGGATACTCACAAATAGACCTGACCACTCTCCTCACTCAGGCTGTCTTGCAAATAGTCTTAGTGACCACCTCCCAACATACCTACTTAGACAACTTAACCCCTCCAAACTAACATTATATCAGCATGATAAGAAACAAAAAAAATGAAACTTGATCACTTCCTTTATATTCTTACATACTGCAACTGGTCCCCTCTTAAAGTCCTTCTAGAATCTGGATGATGCCACTATTTATTTCGCAAGCACCTTCTTATCGATCTTAGATGAACATGCCCCTCCTAGGATCATTAGAATTAAATCAAACTTTGCTCCATGGTTAAGTAAAGAAAGCAGGTCACTGCTAAAAGCAAGAGATAAAGCTTGGGTACACTGGCAAAAAATAAAATCCCAAGTTACAAGGCAGTCTTACTGTGAACTAAGAAACAGAGCTAAAAAGCAAATAAAACAGGATAAAAGAGACTATTACTCTAAAATGCAATCTAATCACCACAAAACCCCCAAAAATTCTGGTTTGCAATTAACAACATTCTATGACCTGGAAAAGCTGGTATACCCCCTCCTACTACAAAAGATAGCACTGACTGTATAGCTACACCATTTAATACGTACTTCACAGAAACTACTCTACATCTCTCTAATAGCCAGCCCCCTACTGTCACCTCAAAAACATTTACATCCCAACAAAACACGTTTCTCTCTTCAACCAGCCTCAATTAGTACTATTATAAAAATTCTTAAGAAACTAAAGCTCACTTCTCTAGCTGCAGACCATTTACCACATGAGTTCCTAAAACTATCTGTTAAAGTAATTACATATCCTGTCTCCATTCTAATAAACAGATCTGTTTCAAACCAATAGGTTCCTACCATCTGGAAGACTTCATACATCACTCTACTTCACAAAAGTCGCAATTCTACTGAGTTGTCTAACTACCACCCTATTGCAATTCTATCCCCACTATCTAAAATACTGGAAAAAAATGTTCATAAGCAAATTATGGACCACATAGTTGCAAACAAATTGTTAATCAAAACACAACAAGGCTTCTGCCTACACCACAACACCAAAACTGCAGTTTTGTAACTTACAAACACAGTTAACAACCACAGAAATGATGGTAAGCATGTTTCCCCCATATTTTTAGACTTATCAAAAGCTTTTGATATAGTGGATCACAACAAACTTCTACATGCCCTCTCTGACATGGTCATATCACATTCTACTCTTACCTGGTTCCAGAGCTAGTTAACTGGAGGACAACAAGCAGTATGTTGGCATCAAAGTCTATCGCCCCTACTTCCAGTCACTCTAAGAGTTCTGCAAGGGTCTATTCTTGGCCCACTACTCTTAACCCATATTTATAAACAATCTCTATACCATAGCCCCTTCTGCCAGTATTATACAACATGCTGATGATTCCACAGTAATATGTGCTGCCAATACCCTTCAAGAGTTACAAGCATCATTTCTCAAAATAGACACCTGGCTAACAAACCCCCATTTAATTTAAACTCCAATAAGACAAAACTCATGCTATTCAATCCCAATAAATGTAATAACATGATTTTTTTACATTGTTTCCACAAATAAGACTATATTTCCCTCTCCACACACCAAACTATTGGGTGTGGAAATAGACACCAATATGAGATTTGACATCCACATCTCTCTATCAATTATAAAAGTCCACAAAAAATTAGGTACACTATATAGGAACAAGCAGTATCACACAAAAAACACTCATTAGACCTCAACTCTTCTTTATGAATCACCTATCCTTATTAACCTCAGGTAAACTGAACTGGCAAAACTAGAATCCTAGGTATGCAGCACACACTACCTTCAGATCTCATCACTGCTCTGCTCTAAAGAAATTAAACTGGTTAGAATTTCTCCACCTTTTACATCTGTCCCAGCTTAGCATAGCTTACAATTTTGTTATCATTCTGCAAAAACACCATTCACTACAAGACCTATTAGAGCCTTATTCCTGTAGTAGAATGTTGCATTCCAACAACAAACCCCTCTTACTGATTTCAGCAGCACACAGTAGTGCTGGTGAATACACCTTTTCTCATTATATTGCCAAGATCTGGAATTCTCTACCTGTTAATATCACATCTAGTACACCTATAACCAAATTAACAACTGCTAAAAATACACCTTACCAATAAATAGCCCTGTCCTTGCTCTACCACAGACTAAGAATTCCCATTCCTCTTAATCTTTCTTCATACTAATGCTACTATCCTTGATTTAACCGTTGATTATGTATCATTGTTACTATTAACTCATTTGCATCCACTCACATGGGAACTCTCCAAACCAACAAATTTGTAAATATTGGTGCAGTTGAGTTTGCCATTGTGTAGGCTTTGAGAGGAGATCTTTTAGAACCTTGTACATGGCATATTATGGGGTTGTTGATGCATAAATGAACATGTGGGATTTGATGCCTGGGGAGTCAGTGGTAGTTAACTGTAGATGCATCAGCAGGTATCGCTCAGATGTAATGAATTAAGCTCTGTTATTTGTATTTTGTATTTGTGTAAGTTTTACTTTCTTATTGTATATATTTTGGAGCTTTTTTCCTCTGGTCTCTGCTGAAAAAGGGCTTTTTTGCCCAGTCAGACTAACCCGGATAAAAAATGTCAAATAAAGAAATAAAGAAAGAAAAACTCAAAGCTAAAAAATGAATTATATGTCCTTTGGGAGACTGTCAAATCAAGTTAATTACTCCATCAATAAAACACCCCCCAGGGTTGACCTAATAGAAAGGAATCTGGAGACATATATAGATAGCAATCTGGTCTTTGGTCTACATGCAGCGAAGATAATTAGAGAATCATTCTAAGTCGCCCAACTTATAGGCAAGGATATGACATCTAGGTTCAAGAAAGTTATATCACCACTCTACTCAGCCCTTATCAGACCTATCATTGAATATAATGCCCCCACCCAGCTTATATCTAACCGGACACTTGCAGATGGAAGGCCCACAAAGAATTCTATCCAGGATAACTCAGGGCATGAACATTCTCTTCTACCCTGCTTGCCTCAAGGCTCCATTACTGTATTCAGTCTCCTGCAGGCTGCTGGGAGGGGATCTTAGCTTGGCTTGAACAGCTTCCTTAGACCCAGCCATGATGGATCTGTTGCACATGTGCAAAACAAACAGCACAAGAAACATTAGCTTACGGGTTCTGAACTTTGCTATTGACATAAACAGAATGTGCTGGAGAGACAGATATGTGTCACAAAGGATCTCCGTACTACAGAATAGTCTCTTCATCCATGTAAAACAGAGTTCATCCCGAAGTCTATTCAAATGGATGGATGGAAAATCATACATTTACTCCTGGTCTGGCCCCTGTGTCCCTTATGGACAATGGCAATCAATACAAAAACTTTTATTTTAATGAACAGCTCCTCTAAAACTCCTTAGTTACCTCCCTACTGACATGCCTTCACATATAAATATCCATGATACTTTGGGACCCAAATGGTTTGGGGTGCACGGCTAGGCTTGTAAGGGCTGTAGTGGTCATTAGTTTAATAACAACTTGGGAACCTAAAAGAGTGGGGATTGTTTTTCATATTCCTCTTGAAAAGCTTGTAATGCATATCTTATTTACCTTTAAATAGAACTATTATTTCTTAAGTCCTCTGTCTGTTAACAGGTAATTATCTCATAATTATTATGACACATTAGGAGACTCAGCATCATTCTCTCCTGATTAAAACTTTTAATACTTTACAACACTGCACTAAAAATAAGCACCTTGATCAAGCAAGAAATACTATAAGAAACAATATAAGGAAATTAAATCAAGAAATCAGTATTTCCCACACTGCAGTCAGTTTTATGGCAGGGGAGGCCAGTCAGATTTCTTTTGAAAATGTTTAAATATTTTGCTTCCATTTAAATGGAGGAAGTAGAGACCTGTATTTCTATTAGTTCACAAGTAATTATCTTCTAAATCATATGATTCACTAAGAGACACAGCTTTGTTATCTCTCAGTCAGAATACTGCTGTAAACTAAAAAAAAAGATGAATTTAAGAATTCCTCAATGTTGCATAAACTGCTAAGGCCTTGGTCTTAAGAGTTGATATTTTTCATCCAGTCTGTTGCAAGTCAGGAGCATTTGGCCTCTGAACCATATGACAGGTAGTATACACTTGTCTTATTATCTTGAGGGAAGTTTATCCTCGGCATAACCGTGGTAACCTGTGCCCTTCTACCTTTGCAAACCTCCTATGAAAACTTATATATCATTCAGAAGAAGAACTTATCCCTCAACAAATGTTTAGCGAATAGTTTGGCAGGTAAGAAATAACCCACTGCACCAGAGAGCCCTTAATAGGACTGTTGTTATTATCTTAAACTGTCATGGTTCACAAGATCAAATGCTGCTAAAAGATCAAATGGGGTAAACACAGAATAGTGCTATTAATCTCTAGCGAATTGAAGATCCTTGACAGCCTCCATGACAACAATCTCAGTGCTATGGTGGGTAAGAAAACTTGACTAGAAAGGATTATTGAGTCTACTACCTTTTAAATATTTCTTAATTTGCTTACTGACAAATTTCTTAGTAACCTTTCCCAACAATGGAAAATTCACTGTCGGCTAAATGTCTGCAAAATCATCAGAATTAAAATATAATTTTATGTGTCCAACCTGCGGCCCGTGGGCCGCATGTGGCCCTCAGAGCTCTTCCATGCGGCCCTCAACCTCTACCTGCAACATCGATGTACGCATGCCCCAAAACATTTTTTTTTGTTTTGTGTTTTTTGCTCCCGTGACCTGTAATGCTAATGTCGGTGTGTGTCAAAGCACCCTTCTAGTTTTGTTTTTGAGCCAAAAAAGGGTCAGTGTGTTTACGCCATTATTTTGCGCCGAACAATCCGTGTGTGTGTGTGTGTGTGTGTGTGTGTGTGTGTGTGTGTGTGTGTGTGTGTGTGTGTGTGTGTGTGTGTTCTCACGGAAGAGGGACTCATCTATGGATTTGCCACTGTTGCCTTTGAAAGGGACAGCAATTACCTGTGTTAATAGGTAAGTACAGAGTGAGTGAGTGCATGCATGAAAGCAGAATTGTGTGAGTGAAAGTAGAAGAAGAGTGTGTGTGTGTATGTGTGTATATGTGTGCATGACAGAGAGAGATGCACGCACAAAGAGGCTAACAATGATCAGTCTACCTACTGAACACAAACAAGTTAGCTCACAAATGCATCATACATTAAGACTACACTTTCATTAAATTGTGGCTTTCCTGACAGGGAGAGTGTTGTATTGAACATGAACACACAACCTGTTAACTGTATGGATTTTCAAGTCTGGATTTTTGCCTCCTCTTCCAATTTGTATCTTTTGCTTAGGAAATAAAAGTAGTCATCCAAGGTAATGCAGTTCCAGGGAGTAAGAATGAGACAGCAGCCTAGGGTTAATGGGTCAGTAGTGGACTGACTATGTGGGACTGTAGCATATAAAGTTGTATTGTTTTTTCAGACAAATAAAAAAGCACCTAGTACTGTTTTTTTCATTGGTGGGTTCTAAGCAGTGGTAGATTGGACAACAGTAAGCGGAGCTTTGATGGATCATCAATACTGGCAAATTAAGTGGGCACAATGTCATTTTTTAAATGTTGGGGATTTTAGTGTGTATGTGTGTGCTTATGTGTTGGGAGTGCTGCAACAGTAGATGATCATTAAAGTCAGTGACTTAGACTGTGGGGAATATGTTTCTTTGTTTCCAAACCTAATACTTGGGTATGCATGCCAGAAGTAGATTTTTTAAGACATAGCTTCTTGCCATTTACAGTGGATGGATATTTACATTTAATGGACAATGTATTAGCGTGGGCCTGTGGGGTTCTGAAGGATGCCAAGTCTACCACTGCCAATGTCTTGTAAAGTGACCTGGAAATGGATATTGGGATGTTACTGAAAAAATATAGTAAGTGGGCTTAGAAATATAGTTTAATTAAACAAAGTGTACTTTCAATTTACAGGCCATAATTTAATTTATTTCAGGTAGTCCAGATACTGGTAGATTGTATACCATTAGACTTAATTAGGGAGAGCTGCCATTCTGGGGAAACAAGCAGCCCTAGTTTCAGTGAAAGCTCTGTGGTTGCTTGCAGGTAGGAAGTTGCAGGATGTTGATGCAATGTGTTTTATTTATTATTTTTAATGCATTTGTCATTTCAAAGCATGGTTTTCTTTGATGCAAAAGAAGGCAGGACTGAATGAGCCATATAATGTTTAACTGACAATAATGAGATAGAAATATTATAAGTGATGTATAATGTTTGCAGCTACAGTTGTTTCAATGGTGTCTGTGATGCATAAGTATTTTTGGGTCTGTGTCCCACTTTTATTTTTCGCTTTGTCCAGATTTCTTGCTCTAAGGCTGAGAGGTATGGTTCCATACTAAATCAGCCGTATTTATCTTGGAAGACTTTTCGGCATAATTATGAAAAACAGAGCCTTTTTAATATCTCTGCTTATTTCCAATATTAACTGCCATGTAACCTTGCAAATAACCTTCTTATTAAGCTACTTTACTTCTTTTGGAATTGACAGGTATGATTCATCTGTTCAGACATAAGCATAAGCTAATGTGACTTTGATTTCTTACAGCAGCCTGTGGTTTACATAATCACAATAACTTTTCTGTGTTTCTGGGTGTGTAATCAATTTAACAGTTTTAAAGATGTTTTCCAAAAATAAATAAATATATAATAAAGAAATAAATAATCCTCTCTACACTTTGAGCTATTGACAAAGTCTGGGAATTTGTTTTTTTTCAAAAGCGAAGGTCAGCATTACAGCTCAGTAAACTGTCAGTCTGAGAGTAACTTCTGCACAAATTAAAATGTCTGAATGTCAAATGGCTTTAGATTGGAGAGAAGTTTATTTTTATTTATTTTATGTTTGTTTACCGGGAAAGTCCGACTGGACACAGGTCCATTTTCAGCGGAGGCCTGGGGAGAAAAGCTCCAAAAATAACACAAAACAATATAATACAATACATGAGAGAGAGCGAGACAGCAAATTATGGACGTAGTACTCATACAATATGGCAGAGATTACATCTCGTAACAGTGAGAATCCCTGAGGTACAGAATAAACTTAAAAATATATTTTTTTACAGTTATAATTACAGCAAGGCAAATATCAATGAGTTAAGTTTTTAGGAGAAAGCTGTTTGTACATAGCTGAAGCTCTGAAACAATCTTTTGGTATGGATTAACCTGGGGATTGACACAAGTTATATGTTTATACCAGTATGTAACATTATAGTTTATGGTTTTCTTATTGATTTACTTTTTGCTGAGCAGTTGTTTGTTGATTTATTGATGGTCCTTTTGGTGGTTTTAAATTGCATAGATAAATCCATCCCTATTATGATTTTTTTTTCAGATATTTTGACTTCCAGACAATTTCATTCAGTGAGTGGGTGTCATGTGATTACTGAGGTTGCCTATTTTACAAGTGGGGGCTTTTGTGTGTGTGTGTGTGTGTGTGTGTGTGTGTGTGTAAGAGACAGAGAGATTTAATATGTATACTGAATATAATTTTGCAAATGGAATTCTTAGTTAAACATGCCCCTCTTCTTGGGCAACTAAACTTGAGTAACCAATGTTAGTTCTTAGCCATTCAGCTGGGAAAGGTTAGTATGTGGATTTTCCATCTGGTTTGATGAAGGCTATGCTACTTACCCAAGGACTACATTTATGGCTATCCATCCAGCCATCGTGTTGCTGAACTACGTTGTTTGATAATGAGAGGAGCTTTTTACAGAAGTTGAAGGTTTTTGTGTCAAGAACCTGTCCATAAGAAGTGGCTTGTTTATGTTGCAGTGAAGGCTGTGGTCTTTGTAGTGAGCGTTTTAAGTATAACCAGTGTTTCTGAGGTAGAGGACGTCTCTTAAGGCAGGATCTTTCTTAGCCTGGAAAGCAAGCCAATGGTGAAATTTATAGGGGCCAGTGAGAGACAGAGGAAAGCAAGAAGCTTTTTAGCTTGTTTGGATAACTAAGTGAACCTAGTCCTTTGACCTTTTTTATCAGAAATGGTTGTAGTCTTTCTTTTGGCAGGGTGTTTTGCTGAGGCACATGCCAAAAGGGGCATTGCACTCAATAATAGTTCTTGTAAAGGAAGAATACAGGGATGTTCTTCGTGTTTCACTGTTGCAGTCATAACTGTAGGGTGCTCCTGCCGGCAGGCAGCCCGAGGTCGGCCAGAATCCCAAAGTCTGGGTCCGGCGTCGGCTGTACCAGCTAGCCCCCTGATGTCAGAACCCAGAGGTATAAAGATGACAGCCGACGCAATCTTCTCCAGTCTTTCTTGCCGTGCGGTGGAAAGCAGCTCGCAAGTCGTTGGTTGGCGTTTTCAGACAACGTGCTTTGATTGTCGTCGGTCTGAAGTTTTCTACTTCCCTTCTCAAGCTAAGTACCCCATTGGGGAAACTTTTTTCTTGCTCCTCCGATGTCAGAAAAAGTTAATAATTGTATATCGTGTGGGAAACAAATACCTCATAAAGATTTTCACTCTTACTGTCTACCTTGCTTAGGCCCTGACCACGACGTTTCTTGCTGTCGGTTCTGTGCCAGGTTTAATTCTCGCACTATTAAGCGTAGGTACGATTGGGCCTTGAATTATTTCGGTAGACAATTCAATTATAGGATGTCGTCAGATACTTTACCGACAACCGGAATTCAAAAGAAACGCAAAGACAAGGATAGGCCTCCGAGGTCCAAACATGATATTTTGCAGCCGGATCCAGCTTCGGGTTCAGCGGTCGTCAGTGAGGCACTTTTGCAGCCCCTGTCGTCTGCCACTTTGGAACCGATGACCGATACGGACTCCCATGGGGAGCCTTCTAGGCCTAGTATTTCAGCTGCTGCAGGACCTTCGGACGTCGCTCCTTCAGATGGGTCCGGAACCGCTGTGCAGGTACCGGCTTCTGAGGGGGTTTTCAGGCCTTCTAATATCACTATTTCTACAAAGACAAAGGCAAAGTCAAAGACTCCTGTTAAACCAAGGGTTTCTTCTCAAGCTTCCTTGGATACAGCTCCTAAGTCCCAGAAGCAATTACTCCGGATGGCTGAAGATTTACTTACAATGATTAGGGGGTCTCACCCTCCTCCAGTAAAAAGGCCTAGACAGGATATTCCTTATGATTCTTCTGATCAGGCTTCGGTGTCTTCTGTCTTTTCCTCTGACCAGGATTATTCTTTTCCTCCTTATGAGGATTCTGATGCAGAGGACTATATTCCCTCTGCTTCCCCCCCTGAGGATTTCTCTTTTGGGGAAACCTTACATGAGATGAGGGAGCATTTTCATTGGGAAGGTCAGGAATACTCTGCTTCCAAGAAGAGACTTAGGGAATTTCTCCTTCTCCCTCAACACAGACCTTTGGCTATTTCTCCTGTACTTGATATTGTGGATGATGCTTTTTCTGAAGCTAATCTAAATCCTGATTCCTTGCCTTCTGCTCCTTCTAAGCCTGATAGATTTTACAGAGTCCCTGACTCCCATCAATTCCTATTCAAGAACCCTTCTGCTGATCCTGAAACCGTTTCTCAGGGTTCTAGGGCTGCTAAGGCCGCTTCTTCAAAAAATCCTATTCCCTCTGAAAAGGATTTTCATGCCTTGGACAGGTGGGGCAAAAAGGTTTACACTTCTGCTTCCCTTTCTATTCGAGCTTTAAATTGCCAGTTTCACATGTTCAAGTATCAGCAATTTCTTTTGTCTGTTCTAAAGCAAAAGCTTTCTGCCTTTCCTGCTTGTGCAGAGGACAAGGAATTACAGGATGTATTCGATGCAACTGAACGAGTTAGCAAACATAGTTTACATTGTGGTTTTGATGCCTTAGAAGCTTCTTGCAGGGCCGCAGCCTCTGGTACTGTTACTAGGAGACATGCTTGGCTTCGTGAGCAGAATTTACCAGAACAGGTTAAGGCTAAACTGTTAGATGCCCCTGTTCAGCATGATGTTTTATTTGGAATCAAGGCTGAGGAGGTTATTAAAAAGATGGAAGAGAAAGCAAAGTCTATGCAGACTGTTAAAGACTTTTTACAAGTTCAGCCTCCTAGATTTTCTAGAAATTGGCTCTCTAAAAATTGGTCCTTTCCCACGTCTGACAGGCCTCAAAGGGGTAGATATAGATGCTCCAGAGGTCGAGGGCAGGCTCAGACCTCTTACAGGTCCACACAATAGAGTGCTTCTTCACCTAGAAGGGAAGAAGACAGACCTCAATCACAAAAGAAGCAGACTCAATGACTCTCTCCGTTGGGCTACAGGTCCTCCTTGCCTGGAAGCCCCTCTCGCAGGAAAACTTTCTCTTTTCTACCAAAATTGGACTCATATTACCCAGGACAAATGGGTTTTAGACATGATTTTAAGAGGCTACAAATTCCACTTTCATACTCCGCCAAGGTCAACAGGTTGGCCGGATCTGCCAAAACATCAATGGTCAGAGGCCTTAAATCAAGTGGACGCCTTATTGGCCATGAAAGTCATAGAACCTGTTCCACTTCCAGAGATGGGAAAAGGTTTTTACTCCAGACTATTTCTGGTCCCAAGGAAACAAAACTCATGGAGACCTATTCTGGACCTCTCAGTGTTAAATACCTTTCTGGAGATTCCAAAATTCAAGATGCTTACTCTGCAACAGCTTCTTCCCATGCTCTCCCAGGATGCTTGGATGGTAACATTGGACTTGAAGGAAGCTTATTTACACATTCCCATCAGACAGGAATGCAGAAAATACATCAGATTCAAGGCAGGTTCGAGACACTTTCAATTCTCTGTACTGCCCTTTGGTTTATCTACTGCACCCAGAGTCTTTACCAAGTGCCTGGCTCCAGTAGTAGCTTTCTGCAGACTCCAAGGAATTCAAATTTACTCCTACCTGGACGATTGCCTTATTCAGGTGGACAGCAAGGATCTTTTACTTCAACATCTGCACTTTGTGCAGCGCCTTCTCCTACTTCTGGGATTTTCAGTAAACACAAAAAAGTCACATTTGATCCCCTCTCAACAAATGATCTTTTTGGGAGCTCCACTAAACACAAGCTTACAAAGGGCCTTCCTTACTCCAGAAAAACAAGTACAGCTGGCATCAATTTTCAACACCTTGGCTACTTCAACTCAGCTCACTGCAAGGAAATTCCTGCAGGCTTTGGGCTACATGGCTTCTTGCATCCTGTTGATTCCAAATGCAAGGCTTCATATGAGAAAACTTCAATGGTACCTAAAGAGTGTGTGGTCTCAACATTACCACAGCCTGGAAACAATGATACCTCTGATTCCCTGCCTCCAAAAGGAGTTCCTTTGGTGGTCCAGGGCTTGTGCTTTGAACGAAGGGAAACCCTTTTGTCTACCTCATCCTGCTCAGATCATAACCACAGACGCCTCGGATTATGCTTGGGGAGCTCATTACCTGAACAATTGCCAGCAGGGCTATTGGGACAAGAAGCATCTTCCCTGGCACATCAACTTGAAGAAATGTTGGCAGTCCAAAATGCTCTTCTAGCCTTCCAGAATCTTTTGGAACCAGGGCATCTTCTGATTCGCACAGACAATACCACAGTCATGTGGTATATAAACAAGCAGGGGGGGCTCTCACTCATACCCCCTTTGCAGACTAGCCATGATTTTATGGGACACAGCTCTAAACCTGAATCTGCATCTACAAGCTCAATTCATTCCAGGAAAACAGAATCTCTTAGCAGACAGCCTAAGCAGAAATATTTTGGATCCTCACGAATGGATGCTAGACCCCAGCTTATTCAGCAGGATTACAACAGTTTGGGGTTGCCCTCGGATAGATCTGTTTGCATCCCATCTCAATCATCAGCTGCCTCTCTTTTGCACCAGGTCCTTCCACAAAACAGCCTGGAAAGTGGATGCCCTGTCCTTCAGCTGGAGGAATCTTTCGGGATACGCCTTCCCTCCTTTTCCTCTTCTGCCTCGGGTGTTACTGAAAATAAAACAGGGCAAACCCAAGGTTATCATCTTGATAGCCCCAAATTGGCCTTGGCAGTTTTGGTATCCAACTTTAAGACACCTGTTCTTGGATCCTCCATGGATCCTGCCTCTATTTCCTTCTCTTCTGTCCCAGCATCAGAGTCAGATGCTACACTATCAAATCAAGACTCTTTGCCTGGCAGCTTGGCTCTACAAGGGCCTTTGATTCCTTCTGTTTTTCCCAAACAAGTTTTGGATGTTCTCTTAGAAGCCAGGCGCCCTAGCACTAGAAAATCTTATGCTTCAAAATGGAAAAGATTTTGTATTTGGATGCGGGATTGAGGTTCTGATCCTTTTTCACCTGACATTTCTTCCATTCTTCTTTACCTCTCTGACATTTTGCTTAAAGGCCTCTCCTTTTCTTCCATTAAAATCCATGCTTCTGCTATCTCAGCTCATTACAACACTGATCCCCCCATTTTCTCTCACCAGCTGGTGAGACAATTCTTGAGAGGGGCTAAGAATTTAAGACCTCCTAGAACTCCTGTTCCTGCTTGGGATCTTAATTATGTTTTGGAAAAACTTACTTTACCTCCCTTTGAGCCTGCTGCTACTTGGATATCAAGTTCTTATTCTGGAAGACAGTTATTTTATTAGCATTGACTTCTGCCAGAAGAGTGTCAGAGTTGCAAGCTCTCATGGCTGTGGAACCATACCTTGTTTTCCACCAAGACAGAGTTGCCTTGAGGACCAATCCTACATTTATGCCTAAAGTGATTTCTAAGGTGGCTTTAAATCAGACTATTCACCTTCCTACTTTCTTTCCTAATCCTCAAAACAAAGGGGAAAGGATTTTGCATTCATTGGACATACACAGACAACTACAGTTCTACCTGGACAGAACTAAAGATTTCAGAAAATCTGATCAGTTGTTTATCTCTTTTGCCTCCAGTTCTCTAGGCAACGCTATCTCTAAACAAACTGTTTCCAAATGGATTGCCCATGGAATAAGGTTTTGTTACTCTCACTTTGGGAAGCAGATTCCAGGTACTGTTAGAAGTCATTCTTCTAGAGCAGCTGCCACTTCAGCAACTTTTCTCAGAGGAGTTCCTACCAAGGACATTTTGGAAGCTGCCACCTGGAGTTCAGTGCATACTTTTTCTAAGCACTATAATCTCCCTTTATATTCTAAGTCTAGGGCAGGTTTTGCCTCTGCTGTCTTGCAGGGTCTTCTGGCTGCCCCTTCTTATGCATAACCTCTTCCCTCTCCACAGCTTTGGGATTCCACCCTACAGTTATGACTGCAACAGTGAAACATGAAGAACATAGTACAGTTGTGTACACCTACCATAAATGTAGATGTTCGAGTGTGTTCACTGTTGGAGTCGGTGTTTCCCTCCCACCTATCCCCTCTTATCTGCCTTTTCTTTTGTGGTGTATTTATGTTTCCTTTTTGGACACCTTTTGGTTATTTTGGGGGACTTCTGACATCTGGGGCAAGAAAGACTGGAGAAGATGGCGTCGGCTGTCAGCTTTATACCTCTGCGTTCTGACATCAGGGGGCTAGCTGGTACAGCTGACGCCAGACCCAGACTTTGGGATTCTGGCCGACCTCGGGCTGCCTGCCAGCAGGAGCACCCTACAGTTATGACTGCAACAGTGAAGACACTCGAACATCTACATTTATGGTAGGTGTACACAACTGTACTATGTTATGACCTCCTTGTCCCTGGATGAGATACCCTTACTAATGAAGTGGGCCATGTAAAAAAACTTTCCTTACAACGGAGACAAAGTGGTGGTCAAAAGTCAGGTTTCTATCAACTTGGGTGCACAAGTACCATACAACTTATTGCGTGCTTACAACATTGTTATTAATGTGATAATTTGTGGGGACATCACTCTCCTCAAAGGGGATGATGATGCATTTTGGCATTTAGCTTAAGGCCATATTTCTGGCACCAGTTATTTGTTTGGGTGAGACCCTCTTGTAGCTTATTCAGAATTGTTTTATTAAGTCAGTAATGTGAATTCTTTACTTTATTGCAAATTTGTTGGGTTATTTTTGTGGATTATAGTATTGTAGGACCGCTGATGGTGACATTTTACATAGTTGGACTGCTGGAATGGTTTTCCCAGTGAGAAATGCTAGTGCTGTAGTGAATATCTGTTTATTTGTAAAAAAAAAAATATATATATATATATACATATATATATATATAGATATAGATATAGATATAGATATATATATATTAACTAAGATGTTAGAGTTAACTGTAAGATTAGAGAATTAGAATGAGAATTAGAATTTTAAGGCAAATATTAGGCATTTATTCATTGTTCAAATGCACCTACAGTACAGCCAGGAGGTCGACTGTGGTCTTCCGGAGCAACAAAAGAGTTAACTATATGATATATTTTATATGCGGCCCCAAGACCATTTCTGTTCACTCAATGTGGCCCCAGCAAGCCAAAAGGTTGGACACCCTTAGAGGATCAAAATAATTATGTTTTTTTTTTTTTTTTTCATAAAACCATAGGAAAGACACCCTGACTCATTGACAATAGCAACATATGGCAGATCAGTAGACCAAAATGTAAAAGCTGGCTGTCACTTTCCTAGATGCATTTGGATCCAGCCCACAAGACATTGGTCACGTAATTGAGATCACAGTAATTAAGCCTTTGTAATCAGGATTAATGAACATCATTTATTGAGTGAAAATTTGAAAGGCCTGGAACAAATGCCTCACTCACAAGTCATAGTGCAGAAGGGCAAATCTGATATTATCAAGCTTGTCAACAAAATATCAAGCAGTAATCAATAATAATAAGAGAAACCAGACTGCACAATTTTTTAACCACTTGAAAGAGAGCTGCCAGTCAACTGGCTTCTGATGAGATCATTCTAGAAAGAAAAGCAGCTTGCATTTGAGAGATCTCTGACTGATGGGTGATTTAGTGATCATCCAGATCAGTCGTTGCATTTCACAGACACGACTCCTCTCTCCTATTTGAAACTGAGTAAACATGGTTTAGTGCTAATAACTAATGCCATGATAAGCAAGCAATTATTGTTCATCACCATGGCATCAAAAACAAGCATCGTTGTCCTAATGGAACTGAAGGAACGTGGTTCAAAGTAGCTCAGGCATGATATGCAAAATGAACTGATTTGATTCAGTTCAAGATCAGGAGGCAGTATAATGTGACAGTTCCAGGTCAAAGTGAACCAGAAAGTGGGTAGATGAGGAGTCTGGCTCTACCAACATGTCTAAGATCCTCACTTCTTTTATGAATTTGAAGTCCAGAACATGGCTTGATTCATCGATTGCACAGGTTTTAACCTGAAGAAATCCAAAACCTTTCATAATAAAACTAAATTCTCTAGTAAGAGTCATTAATCCATCATTGAATCAGATAATCCCAATAAAACCAAGTGTTGATTGTGAATACTTGAGACAATGAAAAAAACAGCTAACTCCTCTAGGACTATCCTTACTCAATGTGATAGGTAGTCTGTGAGGAGAAACCTATAAGTTACACTCAAAGAAGTTGGTCTAAGTCAGCCGCAGCCCACTGATCCACAAGCAAAACTTCCAATCTTGATCTTCCCCTCCTACAGCATTGCATTAGTGATATGACTTGTGGAATGGCTGCAGCCAAGTTAGGGACAAAGATTTCATTAAACTTTGTTTCAGTAATTAAAGCAAGATCAACATCTCCCAATATATCATAAATAATATATGTCTTATTTCACACTGATCTTGCATTTGTATACATTACCGCAAGAATATATCATAAATAATATATGTCTCATTTAGGATTGAGATTGAATTTGTATACTTCACCCCAAAAAAGGTCATAGGAAAATGGGTGTCTGATACAAGTCTCTGATTGATATACAGAATCGTATATGCCCCGTACAAAGACATAACACTCAAATGAAAATGAACAGAAGCATCATTACCCAGCCTATGTCTAGGAACCACAAAAATGGGCAAATGCATCTGTGGTGGGACAAAAGGGCATAACGAAAATAACATTGTACTGTAACTGGAAATAGATACTGTTAATAGCTATAATAAGCAAAACTGTAATAAAATACATAAGACAGAAAGGTAAAATTTCAGATTAAGGCAGGGAATGAAACATTTCAATGTAGTAGAACAAGAATCAGAGCAAAATGCCATGGTATATTAATCACTGAGGATATAAACTGATCTGAATATTAATCCACTAACATGGTATAATTAATGACGGAATTGCAATAAGCACATTATTATCATCATCATCAGCCCCTTTTTCTCCACAAGGGTGAGGTGTCACATCAACCATCACTCTACCTCTCGATTCAATGCCACTCTCCCTCCTTCTTTGACAGTCATATCATGACTGTCACAGGGCTTCACAAATATAATCAATCAATATATTTGCTGGCTGCCCTTGTTGTTTCCTCCTGCTTTCTTCTTCTCTCTCCCCCCTCATCTTCTTCACTAGATCATTTCTGCTTTCCTGCATATGTGCTTAAACCACCTTGTTATGTTCAATTTGACCTTCTCTGTAGTTAAAGCTTCTTTTTCTTTTGAGGTGATCTGTCCCCTAATGTACATCCTACTACCCATTGCAGGTACTTTATCTCAATCACCTATAGCTTCCTCATTCACTCTGCTTTTCTACAGATATGTTTGTAATGTACACTAGTACTGGTCATACCACTGTTTTTTTACAACTTACCCTTCAGCTTCTTTGATATTTTTTTGTTATGCACACTCCCCTTGACAATCTGTGCCATTTGGCTACAGCCAGAGTCTATCATTCACCACCTCATTTAGATTTGCCTTCCCTGTAACCATTTTTCCAAAATACTTGAAGCCATTTAATCCATTCCACTATTTCCCTTCTGTCTCAGTTTTCAGCTCTTTTTGATTTTGCCCATTTGTTGCCATGCAAATTGTCCTATCTATATTCAGTTTCATCCCATGTTCCTTCCGGCTTATATTCCATTCTCATATCATTTGCTGAAGTTCTTGGTCAGAAGCTGTTTGTGATGCCACATCATTTGCATGACCTGTTTGCTAATATAGTCCATCAATAGCATGAACAGCAGTGGGCTCACAATTAAATCACAATGTCCAACCACATAGACTGGGGAATCCATTGTGAGTCCAAACACTGTTCATCATTGTGTCATCAGGTCCTTATTTCCTTAGGGAGGTTATTTTTCTCACCTGTGCATCATCCTATGGCTCTGTACACAATACCCCACAATTCTGTGCTTGTGGTTCTGTGGTAAAGTCCAGGAATGGGCAGGCCTGCAATGGGGACGTGCAATGTTTTGCACCACCTGTGCAGCAGCTTAGCTTATTCTCACTTTGGACACATCCCCTGATAGTGAAGTCCTCGGCTCCTAACAGAAATCATATCCAGCAATGAAGACAGGATCTCCCTTCCCCAGGATGGTAAAACGTACTCCTCCATGCCACTCTTAAAGCCACTCAAGCCACTAATTAATCCAGGGTCAGTGGGGCTACAGTCAGGGCTTTATACCTTTATGCCACCAGAATGGCATGCCATTTGGTCCTTGTCCTTGTGCATAGCCTGCACTAATTCTTCCTATGTTTCACACACTTCAAACCATGACAGGGCTGCTGAAATCAGAATTACCAGGATATTTTCATCTGCCTTCTCCGTGATCAATAATCCAAATAAAGTAAATAAAAAAAATGAAAAGTTTTTCTGGGTTATATATGAAACCAGTAAAATAAGAAAAATTATGGAGTTCTAATAGGTCTTTTGTGGAAGACACGGGCATTGTAGAAATTAAGAGTTTTTTGATAGTTATTTGAACACCATGGTGCAGTACCAAGTCTTGTTCTTTAGGTTCAAGTTCCTTTGTCCGTAGTATACAACAGTCTTGCTAATGCACATTTACAAACCTCGAACAAATGATTTACAAACCAAAAAGTAATGTTCTTCACTGTTGAATTAGTGACACACAATGTGGAAAGACATGCAAAATGGTATTTTAAACATATTATATAAATTATACTAATGATCTCCCTTCATGCAATTGGAAATGGCAAGTGATAAATAAGAGCAACTCAAATTAACTTAGCATCCAAATTTGACCCTGTTAGCCTCTTCAAAAAAAAAACATAACCCAGAGATGATCAATGCTGCTCTCAGTTTTTAGATCATAGCCACCCAGCTATAAGTCACAGTTGCATCACTTAAGAAAAACAACTGTTTGCCACAGATGAACAGTAAAGAAAGGGTTCACTCAATGGATTACTTTCTGAAATGCCAGGACTGCCAGAATTTTGCAGCATGCAGTATTAAGAATCTCTGAGACACTTTTTTAATGCATTTGTCCAAGCTATGTTTAATTTTTTATACAAAGATGATATATGTAGTTGTGTGCATGTGACAAATGAATGATCTAAATGGTGCTCAGTAACACTCAGAATCAATGTTGTTCGAATGTGGATTAGCAGCCAGACTTTGTTGTCGTCTTGCATCGTTGCCATAAATGACATTTACTTACTGCTCAAGGCATTACTTTATCTTACATATAAAGCAAAAAAAAAAAATGATCTCTCAGTCCTCAGGTGCCTGATTAGAATAGTGTCTTCTATCAGAGAAGAACATCAGTGATAGCTTATCTTAATAAAAGGAGGGTTTACAGAACTAGAATATGACATTCAGCTGTATTTCTCAGCACACATCTTTTGGTCTCAGAGTGACAAGATGATAATTCTAAATTCACCTGAGAAAGTCAAAAGGTAAGCTGTGTTTAACATTACTAACAAACAGCCATATGCAGCAAATATACCATATAATCAGCAGTCATGAATAAATGAAATTAAAGAAACAAAGGACTTTCCATGTCCTCCTATCCAAAGAAATGATGTTAAAAAAGTTAAAGCAAAGAAATCCTCCAAGAAACCAACAATAAGGCATTACCAACAAGTGCTGGCCAGTTTACAAGATCTGGATAAAAGATACTAATACCAGTATGGTTTTATGCTGGAACTCTCTACAGATGAAGCAGAATGTGCAGAAATATCCGGTGAGCTGCTTAAATCATCATGTAGTAATGTTGAGAAGAAGAACCACCCTAACATTGCACCAAATCAGTGAATCCTGGATTCCTTTTATATAGCTAGGAATAACCTTCATTTTTTTGTTTCTTGACTGCTAAGTTGTGCTTAGTTTACATTGATTTGACAGTTTTGCTTATCTCTCACTCTCTCTTAGTCTAAAGAAAAAAAATAGTTCTGGGGCCTTTGACAGAAAAGGTCTGATGATTAAATGCTTCCCTAAACTCAACGATTGAATAGCAATAGGTTTAGCATAAATTTATGTTTCCTATGGGAAATGTTATCTTTGGTGCATGCATTATTCTGAAGAAAGAACTGGCGATTGAATACAGTTAATGATACCTCACAGTATATCAGAAAAAAGTATGAACTCTGATTATGCAATAACTGTGTATGGAGTGATCTGTATAGTAACCATAAGAATGCCGTGAACTTATGCTTTTCAATATGCACTGATGAGCCTTCTAATTTTAATTGGATGCATGCCTGATACACTTGACATAACCTCTCAGCACTTGAATATTGTTGTATGTCAGTAACAGCCGTGATCTCAGAAATCATACCATATTTGCATGCAGTGTCTCCTTTTTTTCTTCTCTGTGAAATGTTTAACACCATTCTGTTTTAATAACACTGTTACTTAACAAGGGTCATGTACTATATGAAAAATATCTGATAGCTTCATAAATATTAAACATTGACTTCAGCCTTGTCCTAACAGAGATGAATGACATTGTACAGTCTTTAAAAGGGGGGTCAATATATATTTTAGATAAGTTTAATTATCATTAGTTTGTGTGTTCATGTTTTTTGGCATCATTGCATGTCATTTGTATTTACTACGTGTTTAAAGTATGGTATTTGATGACATATAAGGACAGTTTATTATTTAAGGTATTTATTTTTGCTGCTGTTACTCTGTTTGACATTATAAAAATACAAAAAACACACTCATTGTTATGGCTCAAGAAAAGAGAAGACCCAAATCTGCAAGACAGGACGAGTTACATAAAGATCAGACAAATGGTAAGCCAAATAAATTAATTACATGTCATGCAAAAAGTGTATATGGAGCTGTAAAAGAACAGACACCAGAATTTATAAAATACCCTGGTTAAAGGCTACAGTAAAAAGACCCTGTTTCCATGAAGCAGAGCTATCTGAATCAGAAATGCATTAACCACAGTGAATAAGACCTCAGTATCTGCAAATTTGCATGTCTGTTATCACCGTTAAGTGCCACAAGTACAAAACACCATTTTTGTGTGGTAGTTATTAGTGGCAGCTGTGGCATTTTAGCACAAATACTACCCCCAGGTCACTGTCCCACACACAAAAAGAAAGTAAAACACACACACACACACACACACACACACACACACACACACACACACACACACACACACACACACACAGACCACATACCTTCTACCTGTACCTGTTGCCAGAATATCCTCAATGTCTTCATTTTCCCTGTTATGGTCATTCAAGGATGATCGTGGTCAGCCTTTAATGCCAGATACTTGAGTTTCCCACTTGATATCCTTCAGTAAATGTATACCAGTGCAAAAGCCACTATGCCAGTGACTTTCTATGTCTGTACAGGAATAGTTAAAATCCCTCTATGATTTTGTCATGTCCTTAATGTTGGCTTTGTCCTCATGTCAAGTTTGAGAGGTATGCTTAACTTTTCCTGTCTCTCTCTATAGCCCTCCATTGTAAGTCACTAACTGTTGCAGGAATTACATAATACCCGAGTTCCTCGAGAAATGTTAAAAAAAAATGCACTAACTGGTTAATGCTGTAGTTTTGTTTGTCAAGGGTGTGGGGTTCAAATCCTCTTTCTTCCCACTTTTTATTTGTTGGCTCTTATTTTTTCACTTATTTATTTTTAACATTTATATCCCTGGTTTCTAGTGGTAGGGCAGAGAACTAATATCCTTTGTGGCAAGTTTGAGAGTAGAAGATTGTACTCTTTGACTAGTTTTTAAAGAGTGCTACTTTTCCTGGAGTCTAGTGGTTTTCCACATGACATTTTTTTGTTAATATGTGCCTTTAATTTACGTAATATAGAGCATCCCTCCCCCAACTGATGTTGTGCTAAGTGCCATTCTGGCATGTTATGCCAAGTAATCAGTGGTGTCTTGTGTTCCCCCTGACCCTGTGTGCTAGAAAGACATGCAGCTTAAGATGTATGTCTGTTAGCTAGTGGTTTTACCATCTCCTGATGCCCATCCTGGTTAACTAAAACTCAGCCTTGAGTTTAAAGAGGTATCCCTGGTGGAGAGTGATTCATGCCTCCTGATGTTACAGGCTTTGCTCCTTAGTCTAGGGATGTGTAGAAGTATGACAGAAACCCAAACCCCCACACATAGAGACACACATGCGCATTCATTACACATACTCATATGTATGTATATATATATATATATGTATATATATATATATATATATATATATATATATACACATACACACACACACACACACACACACACACACACACACACCTGTGTAATTTAATCTCTCACTAGCTGTCCTGCCACTATCTCCAAGGCAGATACGCACTCACACATGTACTCAGGCAGGTAGCCCCTTGCATTCATTTATGCACGTACTGCATAATACTATCTTATCATCAAACTCCTCAGCACTTACATCTAACATGATGTATGAATATGACATTTTGACCATATTCACTACCAGAAGGGCCAAGCAGTTGCCATGTTAATCTACATAGCAGAGTGACTCTTTCATTATTATTAATAAGCCAGGATTATACTATTTCTTAGTATGCGATACCCAGCACTTTATAGGTTAAGAAGACAGCATGAGCACATAGGACATTCCCATATCAAAGAATATATACCTGATTAATCACTTTTTCTAAAATAGAGGTTTGTTGTTTGCCTTTCATGACATCTAAATTTTGTAGAGAATAATACCTTTATCCGGAAAACTTCAACTGAGCTGTATCTTCTTTTTGTTTTTATGTGGGATATTACACATTTATTACAGATTTAACTTTCTCAATTTTTTATATATAATTGCTAACCTTGATAATGGAATGGACGTTCATATAATTTTAATATTGTCTGTAATGTGTCAAATACAATAACATTCCTAAAAACAGCTTCAGTAAATTTAATTTATACTACCTGTGGTATTTACTGATAAGCACATTACACACTTTATATTTACTTTCAGTTTCAGATAACATCGGATTTTACGTTCCATTTCTGGGATCAGTTACATCTAGAAATGTCAGTGTATAATTTTGCCATCATCTCACATGCTGACTCTGTCTCATCCATTGCTGTTCCTATTATTAGACACTTTCTTCTTCTTCTAGATCTCTATATAACAGTATCTTTAGAAATCACCAGTAAAATCTCCTTGACAACTTAAGATGTTTAAATTTGAGTAAAGAAGCAGTTCCTTCTCATGTAGTCTCAAAGTTTTGACATGTCTACTGAGCTGTCAATTTTTTGTACATGTTTCCAGATCAAACACATGATGACACGTCTCTTCAAAATGTAGTCACCTCAGCTGGAGTCCCATATTTCTCTGTATTGCTTCTTTGCTACCACTTTCTTCCATTTATGTTCAAACATGTCTCCTTTCTATGGCATAAGGAACTTCTGATATTTCTGTCTTTCTCTGACAGCAGTTAGAAATACATTTTCCTTCTCCAAAACTGAAAATGAATAATTCAGATGAAGTGGCTTCCTAGGACTATTTTGTAATATTTTGTTTTGTTTTGTTAAGTTTCTTGCCAAGCTACCTTTCTTTTCCAACTTCCAATACATTTACCAGTTATTTTTGGAAGCATGTTTCTGGTCAAAACAATGACAATTCATTTTATATGCCTGTGTTTAACAGTTCTTTCTTAACTGAGAGTTCTATTTTCAACAGCTCTCTGCTTCCTTCTTCAAACAGATTTGCTGTACATTGTGAAGCATTGTCAAAACTTGAGACACAAACGTGTGCATGCAAAGGAAAAAAAAGACAATATCTGTGATATGTTAATATTTAGCAGAATAAGTAATAAGAGACTAACACAAGGCTAAAGACAATCAGAAAAAAAATCCTTTTTGTAATTATCAGAGCAGTATGGTCAATAAAGAAGTCATTCACCTGAATTCAAACATTAACTTTCCAAGTTGTGCAAAGTTGTAACAATTATGCATTATCCCTTCTCTATGCTACTGACATGTAACTGAAATTTTGATAAATTATTATAAAACACACAGAAGCCAAGAAAAGATAAGAATATTCAAAGCATTGTCAGAATTTTAAATCATGTGCTTGTTGTCTAGAAAAATGAGGACTTGAAATACATGCTGAGGTAGTTCCTCAGGAAAAAAAATAAAAACTAAATGTTTTAATCCAATATGGTTACAGAAGAATGTAAGAATTCAGAAAATTAAAGCAGTTTATTAGAAGATGTATTGAAATGAGTACATTCACATCTGACCAAGGTTAAATTCCTCTGAAATAAAGTCCTTGTAACACAAAATGCCAAATTTCAGAAAGCCAGTCACTGTTTTCTTTAGAAATATCACCGGCAGCGGTTTCCTACGAGTGTGGCTGTGCTTCCTATGCTCTGCTTCATGTTTGTACAAATGTGGTGTTAGGATACAGAAGCTCAGAGTGAGGGGGCTTTACCACTCATGGAGAGTACAAACAATGCTTATAGTTTGAGAATTTGCCCTTTTATATGTTGTACATTTGTGTTCAGAGGCATGTTTCCTCATTATCTTATAATTCATTATTTCATAGGGGAACCAATTAAATGAGATAATAGCTGGCTGAAATGGCTGCAGTTCAGATCAGTGTTGAGTCACCATGCTATTGATCAGTGTTAAAGATGCCATGCCATTTGTCACTGAAAAGAATCAGGGGTGTTTCCTTTAAGGGACATCCATAATCAAATAAGTTTGACATGGGTGTGTGTGGTGTAGCTGTTCCTCTCCTGTTGACCTTGGACCTCGAGTGTCAATATAACACTACTTTCAGCCCCCAAAGATAACTAAATTAAGCACTTACTTTAAAGCTGCTGAGATGGATGGATGAATGGCAAATGTACTGTACTTTTTGAGTGGCTTTCTCTGATGTTATTGGACTTGGAGACCTCTTGTATACAGTAAACACCCTGTATTGCTGGAATGGATGATGTAAGTGATCAATATAGCAGGGCAAACAAGGAGATTTGCTGGAGCAAATACCATTTACATTTAGTGGTAGATTGCTTGCAGCATTTATTCAGACTCTAGCACTCTTTATTGCTCTTTAAAATTATTTATTGGGTCTGGGATATTGAGTCTCTCTAATTAATCCTGTTGTGTTGGTGGCAGAGTATGAAAAACAAAAAAGTCTTTTTTTTTATTCATATCATGAAGCTAGCGTGTTTGCCAACAGTGTGAAAAGTTATCTAGCCAACAGTAAAGAAAAGGATAGAGATGGCCCCTACACACATAAGGAGATGGAATAAGAGTTAGCCATTAAAAAAAGTCAGCAGTCGATAGCTCCCAGCAAATCTCCCACTCAGAGTAAGCAAAAGCAACAGAGGGGACATGGACATACCCATGTCAGAAAATCAAAACTACCTATTCTGCCAGATGTATAAAAGCATAAAGTGCAGTGTGTTTCCAAAGATCACAACACAACGCCCATTTTCCAGTGGGCTGAAGAATGTTGACATACCCAGACATTCACTGTGTGATTTCGATCTATGATCCAAGCAGGGTCCCCATGAATCCAGGTCAGCATTTGAATTCCATACCACTCCAGAGAAATTCAGTCCTTCTAGTAATGTGGCAAGACTGGAAATTTTTTTCAAGATCTTCAGATTCTGCTAATTAATGCTGTGGGAGTGCTTGTGGTCTGGAAAATCTGGACAAACATTCTGCAGAGGATTGACTGTCATAAACAAATTGCTTCTCTATGATCTTGTGGTTAGGTTTGATTATTATCTAAGGATGGCTCCATAAATCTTTTCCAGTCTGCAGGCAACAATATGTTTAGTGGAACAATCCATACTTTCTAATAACATATTTGTTAGCTGTGACTTATAGTTAAATACTGTTGCTACTTTCGCAGTAGAAGGGTTTCTCATCTTGACTGTTCTAATCCTAGTTTTAGATATTGTGTCATGTATTAAACATTCAGTCTCTGTTTTTTAATGCTGGATATGTTTAATTATTAACAGTACACATCTGTGGGAGAGACTTTTTTTGTCTAATTATGTGGAGGGGTTATTTTTTTTCTTTTCTTTACAGACCATTCACTGACTCAATCCCCTTTTTTTACACTTTTAGGCTTCTCACAATGGAAGCCAAGGTTCAAGGGGAAGTAAGATATTGCAGTTACTTTCTCTCATCACAGACTGGGAATGTGAGATTTTTATTTCAGTTTTATTTCACTTTGTGTCACTTCCAACATGTAACAAGTTTAGTTTTATTATTAGCAGCTTAGTAATGCTGTGTAACTTTAACATTCAACTGTGTGGGTAATGATGTTTAGTTTTCTCAAGATTTTTCATAGGTTCCAAGTTGCCACTCCAGACAGTGTTTGATCACTTATTTATCTGCCTTCATTTATCAGGGAAGTCTGACTAAGATGAATATTTTTTCAGCAGAAACCCGGTGAGAAAAGCTCCAATGTTATTTTACACAAACATTTAGAATATCAGGTCAAAATATCCCAATTACGAAAGTGAAGTTTTGCGTGTGTGTGTGTGTGTGTGTGTGTGTGTGTATGAGTACATATATATATATATATATATATATATATATATATATATATATATATATATATATAAATAAATATATATACACACACACACACAAGCACACACACATTTTTTTGAGTCAAAAAGTTATTCAGTTTTACAATAATGAAAGTTGTTCAGACATGAACAAAACAGTTTTAGGCAGAGATTAAGGCATTATTTATAGGTGTAGGAAGTTTGTTGATATGGAGGCAACAGATGCAGAAATTAGAGAAGTTGAGGTGGTAGATGGTCAAAAATAATGATCATTGAAAGTCATTTGGAGAATAGTGAAGTAGTTAAGAGGCATGGTGAGTATTTGTGAAGAGCTAATAGGAAAGAATGAGTATTTAATGAAGCTGGTAAGGAGGTAGTGACAGACGTGCGATAATGTCATTAGTTATAGGAACAGAAATGTTGATTTGATAGGAGTGAGGGAAAGTAGGCTGAGTAGTGATGATGTGAAAGGGTATATTGTGATAGAAGGAAGGGATGCTTTTGACTGTATGAGAGCATGATAAGAGCAAGGGGAGTAGTGTGTCACTGGTTGTTCTGGACTGTTTTGGTGTTTAGTGAGATTCTTATCAATGTGCAACTTTTGTTTAATTTATCAATATAATCATTTGTTTTGATTTTTACGTTGTTGTTCATAGATATACAGTCAGACAATGTACCTAATTATTGTTTTGTGCATGCGTATGGCTGGTATCTTCAATTGGCAGAGTTAGGTAAGGGTGACAAGTGTTTCAGGATCTGATGTGGAAGAGGGGGCTTTGCAAAATGATTTTTCTTTTTCTAAATCACTCCTAGATGCTTCTTTGGTAGGGGTGATTAGTCTAACATCCTGTAATCAGACCGGATGCTAGTTCTTCATGTTTTTTGTTAACAATGGCTCACATGGCAGACATAAAGCTCTTTTCCTGGAAGGGAGTGGGGTATTACCCATCCAGTTCACAGAACGAGAAATCTTTTATTTTAAAGAGGGAGAGAGCTTTGATAGTCTATCTGGAAGAGACCAAGCTTAAAGTTAAAGAGGTCACCAAATTTTGCTCCAGGGCCTTTATTTTTATATTTATATTTGATGACCATAAACTGTAGGAGAAGACAGGGGTTTTAATGCTGTTTCATAAAAACGTGGTGGTCACAACATCTTGCCTCTTTAGCAGTGGAAAGAGTAGGTAGCTAATTTGGGCCAGTCCTCTTAATAATGAAGCCTTGGCCATTGCTAAAATTTATGTATCTAACACCAGTGACAAAGCCTTTTTTATTAATTTTCTTAAAGTTTGGCAAGCTGCACTCTCCAATTCATCTTTCAGTATTTTAGCGGGTTATTTCAATGTGGTTATTGATGAACACCGTGATAGGTTATATGGGAAGCATAGACATTATAAGCAACGTCAAACAGTTCTGAAATCCATTTGGGTTGGTGTTGGTATAATAGTAAAGGCATTCACTTCACAGAGACAAGGTACAAAATTTGATTCTCACTTTTTGAAGGGAAATTGGCTAGGCTCAAAATGGACAACAGGAGCAGCTATCTTACAAAACCTTTGAAACCTATTAGATCTATTGCTCAGTTCTTCAAATATACTGCATCCCAGACATGTATGAATTTTGTACTTTCTGATTCTGGTCAGCCCATTATATTAGAAAATGATCTTAGAGATGCTTTCAGAGATTTTTTTATGCTGATTTACAAAACAGAATTCAAAAACCCAACCATTTCAGTGGGATTATGCATCTGCATTTGCATATTCATTAAAGCACGCTGCTCTACCCTTAAACGGACATGGTCTGTGTGTATGAGTACAGGGGGTGTATCTGAGAGCAGTGTTCTCACAATACACATGCCCACTGCACTCGAATTGCCAAACAGCAATGCAAAATGCATGAAAGTCTCCACGGACACTTTAGTGTCTGTGGAGAAAATAACAGACAGCCTACCTCAGAAAAACACACATATATGGCAGAATGTACACATTCTGCCATATATATGTGCACCATATAAAAGAAAAGAAGTGCAGTCCAGTAAAACAGCAGTGTGACACACTCCATACCCCTTGAAAAATACATGCTAATGCAAAGCCTGTCATTCTATCAATGTTCTAAGTTTCTAATAGCAATATTTAAAATATATTCCTTATTTTTTTCCTGTGTGCAATAAAGTTTAAGCTTAGCTGCACTAGTTTGCCCATTGCGCAGCTATGCATAGCAGAGTTTAAACATCAAAAGAAGTTAAATAGAAATATACACAATACAAATAGCAAATCTGGAATAGTGTAGTGATTAGAGCATTTGCCTAGCATGCAGTCAGTCACAGTTTGAGTCCCACAACAGTCCGTACATTTTCATATGTGAAACACAACTAAAATGTATTTTTCAAAAATAGGTAGTGAATATTATTATGTATATGTTAACTAGGGTAGTGTAGCAGCCCCAAATGTGAGGTGTCAGTGACATTTAAAGTTTAAGCAAGATTTAGCATAGCTAAGCAGATTTGCAGGCTGGTAAGCAGGGCTTAGCATCTAGCCCTTTAAGCAATGGTTATCTTTGCTAAGTGCGTTTGCCTGGTGCTTAGCTTAGCTCAGCAGTTTCAAAACTGTCCAATCATGGTAAAGGATGGAAAGTTCTCTTTATTTAAACCTCACAGGTGGGAATATAGCTCATAACCAGGTGCAGCTCCCCACTGTAGGCACCATGACTGGTGTAGGTTAAGGTGTGCACTTTCGGTCTCAGTGCTGGGGCATTCAGGAGTCCAGGGTCATGGTCGGACTCCTCATTAAAGACCATGAAGAGTGACTGCTGTAGGACCAGTACCAGGGCTCCCAGTACAAAACAGAGGCCTGGGACCATCTTGCCTGAGATCTCACCACTGCCACTGGCATCCCTTGGACTGGTGAGCAGGTCTGGCACCACTTTGTTGACTTGAAGTGGAGGAAGAGGGACTTTTGGACCAGTGGGTCCAAGATGCCCGGGAAGGGAATGCTCCAGCCATGTGTAAGTATTCATCAAAATAAGTGTTCACCAAAGTCCAGCCTGTGTATGTGATGGATAGGTATGCATAAAAGTTTTTTCTTATCTCCTGTACAGCTGCAGATGAGAGAGAAGTGAACTTAGAAGCCCATGCCAGCAGGCTGCTAAGGCTGAGCCGTGAGGCTGGTGAGTAACGATCTAGCTGGTATTATGTAGGGCAAATAAATAAAACTTAGTAGAATGTCACCTTGCAGTATTTAACAATGGGTACAGATTTTAATGACTGAAGAAGCCAGTAGGAGAGTAATAGTGACACACAGGTTATATATCAATAAAAGTGTAAGTACTTGTCGATAGAAGTGAAAACCCCAGACTGGTTGTGTTTTCTCTGGTATTGTATTACTTGAAATGTTTCATGCACCAATATCTGATATCAGAATAGTAATGTTGTGTTAACCACTGTTTTCCACACTGTGCTATGTCAAAAGGTATGTATAGGAATGTATATAAAAGAATGTTGTAATCACAATGTCAGATTGTACAACCAAGAGAGAATGAGACAGAAAACATTCAAGAAAGAGACAGCAGTTACTCAGTAGTTCATTCTGATGAAACACAAACATGTTGTATTTTTAGCAGAAATAGCCACGGTTCGAATCCTTGGAGTGGTAGTAAGCTGTATGCATAATTTCAACTAGTATTTTGTGAATATTTGTAGAAACACTCAGGTAGTGTCAACATAAATTTCCTCCACATGTCTTCCAGGTAAGAGAAGGTATAAAGTAGCTATAAGAAAGCTATAATTATATTGTGCCCAACACCCACAGTCCAACTCCCGAGGCTGCAAATGACAGCAAGATAAGTACAAACACCAAGTGGTCTCCCCCAAGAAATGTTCAAAAGTGTCATGCTGTGACAGCTACCAGCAACCAGGGTGACCTATAGAAATCAAGGTAGAGTATAGCAATAGCGCACACACACACGCGCACACACACACACACACACACACACACACACACACACACACACACACACACAGAGTATGAGTGCACATATGTAACCCTGACTATGTGAATATGGGTAGAAACAGTCAGGTAGTATTAACAAACATTCCCTCCACAGGTCTTCCAGGTAAGAGAAGGTATAAAGTAGCTATAAGAAGGCTGTAGTTATACTGTGCCAACACCCATGGTCCAACCCCAAGGCTGCAAATGACTGCAGGTTAAGTACATACACCAAGTGATCTCCCCAAAGAAATGTTCAAAAGTGTCATGCTGTCACAGCTACTGATCCCTACCCAACAACCTGGGTGACAGATATAAATCAAGGCAGAGTATGTCAGTAGTGCACACACACACACACACACACACACACACACACACACACACACACACACACACACACACACACACACACGCGTGCACACGCGTGCACACGCACACACACACACACACACACACACACACACACACACACACACACACACACACACACACACACACACACACACACACACAGTATGAGTGCACTTATGTAACCCTGACTATGTGAATATGGGGAGAAACAGTCAGGTAGTGTTAACAAGCATTCCCTCCACAGGTCTTCCAGGTAAGAGATGGTATAAAGTAGCTATAATAAGACTGTAATTATACACTGTGTGCAAACATACCACTGTCCAACCCAAGGCCATAGGTTGTTGTAATAATACCTGTAGAGTAATGATTAAAGCAATAATCATTAAAACTGTGACCACTGCAAGAATTTACATTTGTTAATTGACACCCCCCCCCCACCTTATCTTACTCAATAATCTAAACACATAAATGAATGGATATATTTTCCACCAAACCTACTGTTGGGACATGTGTCCTATTGTTCAACAAATGTTGAAATGTATTCCGATTAATGTTCCCTGTTCAAATACTATCATTGGTGGCCTGTTGCTATCAATGTAACCTGCATGCCGGTGTAATGCCCACTCTGGTTCCATATATGCACGTGTTCTGTTTGCTATACAAATGTTCCAAATCTGTTGTTTTGGATGAATGGGAATACTCATGAATGCTGTTATAACTAATCCTGGAATGTGTTTACCATTACTAACCAACATATGTTCTAAAACTGCAACACCATACAACATCTGGGAAGGCCAATCCCAGCTGATACAACTCTCTCATTTCATCTGGCCGTGGCACTGGGCCCCAGCATGTCTGGGACCCACCCTGGGACCTCCTAGTCTGCTGGTTCTGCACCAACTTTGGGTGGAACTGTCTTAGGGGATGGGGCTCGCCCCCTTGGCGCAGGACCAGACAGGATCCTGTCATCCAAAGCCAGGTCCAGGGTCTGGTGTGTAGCAAGCTCAGTAAGGAATTGGGACATCTGCTACACCAGTTTAAGGGCCACGTGGCACATTTAGAGGGTCAGCCTGCCCCTCCTGGTCAGCCCCCAGGACAGCCAACTTTGGGGCTGTAAAGCTGCAGTGTTGTCTGCCCATGGGTGGGGACCTCAGTCCCACTGTATCCTTTTGGGGGCTGGTGGGCTTCAGATTACCAAACACCCCTCCCCATCCAAGGTGTTTACCCCTCACATGTGTCATATACTACCCCTGTATGCTGTCTTGTCTGTCTTCCTACTCAACTTACCTCCCCATATATACCTACTATCCTTCCCCAACATCCCTCTCTTACCTTAAATAAAAAAAAGGCAGTTTGTTCCCAAAAAAATGTCACTCCATACATAGCTGTTCATTTCACATGTGTCCACTGGACATATGTAATCTTGTCTAATTAGCTTCACAAAACATTATTGTTGTCCTCACCCCTTCCTCAGGGGGTTGAGTGTCCACATTTACCTCCAAATTCAGTAGATATGGCCAGCTGTTTCTGTAGATGAAATGGACAGCTGTGGACCTTCCCTACACCTAACCTCCACATCCCTAGCTATCTTTCATATTTTTTTTCCCTCTTCATGCCCCCTTTTTCACTACTTTCCTATCACCCCTTTTTTTTCTTTTCTTTTAAAGAAATTAGTATGGGGGTAAGCAGGAGTAAGCAGTAGTAAGCAGGACTAAGCTAGTTTGTGTGGTGCTAAGCAATGCCCACACAGATTAAGCACTTTTAAGGCCAACTGTCTGCAAGCATAGCTAATTGGAAGTTAGCATTGCTTGCCACCTCAAAAACCTGCTTACAACTGCTTAAAAGTTCCTTAATAACTGTATCCAACAACCCTTGTTTTTCCCAGCAACAAAATAATGAGCCCTTGCAAGTCTTGAATCCAAGACCTTGCACACCATATCCACAGCAGCTTATCACTACACCACCTGAACTGTATATGTGCCTGATGTTTTTTCAAACATATCATGCAGCAGAGTCATTCAAAAGTAAGGAAATGATTTCTTAAAATTAGTTGTGTAGTACACAAATATAAATGTATATGTGTATATATATATATATCTATCTATATATATATATATATATATATATATATATAAACATTAATATGTTATTTATGTAGAGATATACATATAAAATATACACTTATATGATACACACACACACACACACACACACACACACACACACATATATATATATATATATATATATATATATATATATATATATATATATATATATATATATATATATATATATATATATATATATATATATATATATATATATATATATATATATATATATATATATGTGTGTGTGTATATATATATATATATATATATATATATATATATAAATATATATAAATATGTGTGTGTGTAAATCTATACATCTACACATGCATATATATAAAATCTCAGTATGTACGCAAAATTAATTTTTATCAGTATCAATATATATAAATATATACATATATCTGAATATATATGCAGTGCAGTTGGACATCAGATCCACACTCTGAACCTCTTACTGCAACAAATCTGTCCAAAGGATGTCTAAATGGGGATGAAGGGGCCCAAACTAGGGACTTCTTTTAATTATTGCTCTTATCCCTCCCTCCCTAGCAGATCTGTTCTGCCTTGCAACAAAAAAATAAGGCTTACCAATTCTTGAACCTAGGGCCCTGTAAACTATAATCAGAGCACTGTACCATTACACCATCTGTGCTCTATAAAAGAGTGATGACATTCCCAACATATTAATTAGTACAGTCATTCAACAGTAGGGAAAGGAGTCTGGTTTTCTATATATACATGTATATATGTATGGAGATCCATATATGTGGGCAAATCTATACATAATACATACAAATATATAGATATATACATCCACATTTAAATCTACATATATGCATACACATGCACATATATATAGAAAGGTGAATACATACATATATGTATAAATATATATATGTATACATAAATATACAGAAATATATGACAGCTACAAGCACATGGAATCTGAGGGTCATGCTGCTGCACACTAGAAGTCTAAATCTGAAAATGCACTCACTGGAAGAATTCTTTAAAATGGGGAACAATGACATCTGTGCTGTAACAGAGACCTGGTTAAAGGCAACAGGAAGGACCCCTGCACTACCAGCCTATAACTCATCCCACAACTTTTGGCTGCAGAACTTCAACTGAAGCACCAAAGGTGGTGGTATTTCCATATTAATTAAGGATACTAACACCTCCAGAGTGGTAGAGCAACATTATACATTACAGATCCTGCAGGTGTAGCTAACATTGGGTAAGACAGTAGTTCAGCTTGTAGCCTCCTCTAGGTCCTCAAACATGTCGCAAGATTCACACTCCATGTCCCTAAACACCCTGGAGAATATTAATGTCCAACCTAACAGTCTTATACTGGTTGACTTCAACTACCTCCACCATTACCCGAGAAAGCTACTCATGTACTGATGCACATGCCCATCACATCGACCTAGTCTTTCCTAACATGGTTGACTGTTGCTCTACACCAATAGTCAACTCTTCCCTTGTTATATCGTAACACAAATTAATCACCTTTGGAAATCCACAGACCTCCTCCCCCACAGATAACCACCATGAAAAGGCTGTCCAAAGCTAACTATGGCCTCATAACAACAGACATGGCTAACCTCATGGCAGCCATGCAAATGGAGACTAGTTGCATGACTGCTGAATCAAACAACAATGCACTATGAACACGTACACAAATACATGGATACCACCATACCTAATAGAACCTGGACCTTCACCTCCAAAAAAAGGAAGCTGATATGCTGGTCTCCGGACATAAAGAAACTGTACAACAGAAGGAGGGAACCGATATGGAATAAGGTGAAGTCCCAAGACTGGGAAAAAAAACCCTTATCAGCTTCAATTAAGAGTTGAGATGTCTCATCAGATACTACAAAATTTGGTGTGAAAACAGAATTAGAGCACAGAGTGAAGACAACCACAAAACCTCATACTGTTATGTAAAGAATCACCATGGCATTATCAAGATTTGTTCTGAGCTACTGGACAATGGTATCTTCTAGATTGAGCCAACAAATATTGCCAATATACTGGCTGACATATTGAGTGCAAACCTTACCCCTCTCCCCCCACTCAAAGGACAAATCACAATACCAATACACTGCCATGCACCCAGTATTACTGCTGAAAAGATTAAAACACCACTGTCCAAGAATACAGGTTTTATGGGGCCTGACAATACGCCTGGCTGTGTTCTACCTGAACTACAGAGTGACATGACACCTCACCTGTGTGCCCTGTTCAAGCACAGCCTCACCTCAGGCTTTGTCCCTACTGAATTGTGCACTGCTGCAGTCACCCCTCTCCACAAATGAGGTGTGACTACAGACCCTGGGAAATACCACCCCAACTGCCAGACAAGTCTGTTATGCAAAGCTATGGAATGCATCATCATGCACCTTATAAACAGGGATTTGGGAATTTGCAGACTCAGAATCCCACACAGTTTAACTTTATGAAGGGTAGGTCATACCTGCTCAATCAGCCTGGTGAACTTCTTGGCGTCAGACACCTGAGCTGTGGATGAAGGCAAGGTACCACATACAGCCTACCTTGATCTGGCCAAAGCATTTGATAACATTTCCCACTCAGGAATCATGCAAAAACTCACTAAGCTAGGCATCAACCCCTATATCACTAGTTGGGTTGCAAACTGGGTCACAGATCGGATTCACAGTGTGGAAATAGCTTACTCCAAGTCAAACTGCTGAGCATTCATAAATGTAGTCCCACAGGGTTCTGTCCTGGTTCCTCTCATGTTTGGTATCAACTTCTCTGAAGTTCATGCCAACATGAAGGCCCTCTGGCTGACAATGTTTGCAGACAATTGCAAGTTGGGAGCAATTATTAACTACTCAAGTGATGTTGGCATCCTACTGAAAGGCCTCACTGAGACCAATGAATGCTGTCAGAGCCATGGCCTTAAGCTCAATGTCAGAAAATGTGTTGTCATCCCCTTTTTTGGAAACCCTGTTCCCATGATTTACCACATTAATGGTAGTCCTCTGAACAAAGAAGGTGATATAAGAGATCTGGGTACACAGGTTTACAGTAATGTCTCTTGACCACCACATTGCCACTGTGATCACAAAGTCCTTTGATGTGGCACATCTCAGTACTAACGAATTAGCATCCAGGAAGGAAGAGGTCATTGTCCCCCTGTATACTTCTTGACATAGTGACACAATTTGTTTCAGCATACATATTCTGATGGATGTGAGCTAGGTAAATGAAATGTATGTTCTCACTTTCTGACAACAATCATATCATTACAGTGATTTACCAGAGAAATGATAATAATCTGTAAAACAGACCAGAAATATGAGCAATAAACCTGGACATCCTGAAACAATCCAGCCAGTTGACAAGTATGCTCAGAGCTCCATTCTGCAATGAATTTGGACCAAGGTGGACAAAGTGGTGGGTAGAAGCCATTAAAACGTGGATGTATCTGAAGTACTGGCATAGATAAGCTAACACAGTTGCTGTTGTAACATCTTCCTGTGTGCTCTAACATATAGTTACTGAAATAGCACAAGTAATTGAATTAGGACATCTGCTATGGGTAATTACACATCTATTTGCAAATATATCAGGCACTACTGGGATGTAACAGCAGTGACAAACATGCACCAGTGTGAAAGTGCATACTCACAACCATCATCACCACAGACACAGTCACATATCAGTAAGTCAAGTGAACAGTTGAGCATACGGACTGTGTGAACAAATACATCATTGTTTGCCACTCACACACACTAGCCCTACATATCCAATCCTGATTCTCAGTACAGCCTGAATCCTGACCTTGGTACAGGACATGTCTCAGTTTGCCTCTACAAACACATACAGCCAATAGATCAATGGAAACTGGAGCAGCATGCACAGTCAGATAATGAAAGAGCTATAACACTTACATCCACCCCCTCCATACACAGTCCAAATAACATGTACACATGACATGTGTACACAATCATGACAGTCTGTTAACAATAGCCAGACATACACAGGCATCTCACATGTGCAGTTCACCTCAGAGTGCACCGGCTCAGGACTCATATCTAAGGCCTCTTCCCTGACTTGTCTATGGGTCTATTACATCACTGGGATGGTAGCAGGAATGAGGTCAAGAAATAATGATAATAAATATGTCTGCGCCTCATTGCCATCTGGACAAAGCCTGACATCATTTGGGGACAGATGCACAAACACAGGGGTAGATTTGACATACTGCTGTCATACATTGAGACAGTTGCAGATGTTACTGGGCTTGTTGTAACATCCTTTATGAGGAATATGACGTTGGTAATGCCAATAGATCTGAGTATTTATTTACTGCATTCCCCAGAGTCCACAACTGATTTACCAAGGACACCAACTGACTGGGGAACAGACAAATCATAACAGGCAGACACCTGGCTAGTTTTTGGACAGTGTGTCAGTGGAGAGGTATGTCAGAGACATATCACTGTCAGCCATGAAGTCACTCACTAACTGCATGTCCACACATACCCTGTCAATATATCAATCTACCATGTGTACAACAGCACTGATGATATAGAATCTGTTCATAAATCTGGGGATATGTCACCCATGTTGTTTGGCTGTCTCCAAATGTCCTGTCCTGTGATGTATTGCCACCTACTGTATGTGTATCTGCAGGCCACCACCTCTGTAATGTCCCTCACACAGGCAAGGAAAAGGGGCAAGGCCTACATTAAATAATGTCTCATACATCGGAACTAGCACCAGTGTCCAATCCTACAGCACAATACAAAGTAGGCACCTACATAGTGGTATGACCTCAACAATACCTGACATCTGTACGTCTGTACAGAGGATAGACAAAAAGTAGATAGCCAACAGGTTATGCATTAGGACGAATGTTTTGAAAGATAGACATCTGAAACTGAAAGGTATGCCATTACTACATGATGGCAGTCCTCAATGACAGTCCAAAAAACATAGTAGTCTACAGTTATCAACATATCAGATAAATATCCAATAGGAGAAACAGAAAAACATACAGCTCAAACACCAGGAACAAGATAGTCAGTACTCAGATTCCCAGCTTTGCATGGAGGAGTGTATGGTTATAGTACTACAATATGCAATCTACTCTTACTTGGAAAAGCACCGTTAAATGCACTAACGTAATGATACAATATGTGTTAAGGTATTTTTGTCAACCAGAGCACTGTAGCCTATTCATTTAACCATACATTAGCACCACTTACCGTTGTGCAAACCCAAGCAAACATGCTTAAAGCTACTCAAAACTGCCTTAATCACTCTGTATCCAACAGCCTTTGTTCTGTCTAGCAACAAAATAAACAGCCCTTGAACACAGAACCCTACACACTATAGTCAAAGCAATTTACCAGTAAGCCACCTCAGCTGTATGGTTTCAGGATGTTTTCTCAAACATACCCTTCTTTACAGCCAGTTTACAATAGGGAAGAGACACTGTGCAATTAGGAAGGAATGGTATATATATATATATATATATATATATATATATATATATATATATATATATATATATATAAATAGAAACATACATAGACAGAGAGATATGTAGATCCATATATGTGTACAACAATATATACATATATTACCAATAAATACTGAGGTGCGTGTGTGTGTCTGTGTGTGTGTGTGTGTGTGTGTGTGTGTGTGTGTGTGTGTGTGTGTGTGTGTACATATATATATATATATATATATATATATATATATATATATATATATATATGTATATATATGGGTCTACCTCAAAAGACTGACATGCACATAACTGACACCAGAACACGGCACTTCACAACAACGAAAGTTAGCTTCACATGTATGTGATTTATATTCCATAGCATGGACAGTGTCTGGGTTGTGCACATGTCCCGCATGCATGCTCTTTGAAGTGTGGAAGTGTGCTTAAAGTCTGTGGGGCATGTTGTGTGCACAGATTGTATCTTCAAAAGTAGCATTCCTGACATAGTTTGGTGAGACATGGCTGTGTAACTGAGGTAGTGACTGCACTTACATAAAGAGTATGATATGGGGATTCATTGGAGTTATTGGAGTCTGTCCATACAGGGCATGCATATGAGGCATGGTATCCCCTTTGTGGGATATGTTTGCAGTCTCTACAGTTGTTGCAGGTGTCCAGTGGGGAACATGGCAAAAGAGCCACTGTACACATTGATTGGGCTTCTTAGGGGATGGAACAGGGTGCCTTGTCCTTTTACTTGCTAGATACACTCTGTTGGGAGATGTAACACATCAAAGTACTTTCTGATGTCAATGGCACTGTTGAGTTGTGCTCCCCATTCTGTTATAATAATCACTGTTCAGTGGACTATCACCAATGTATTTCTTCATGTGAACCATGGTGTTCCCAAAGTTAATGGTGGCACATCTGTTGGCATTGGTGTAATGTCCAGGGTTCTGACAACAGTCATAGTTGTCAAGTGGCCTTTGGGTATGATATCAACATCACATGGATTGGGAATGCTACCACCCACCTTACTGTTGTATGCAAATATTATCAGCCAGGGTGCCTTTTTGTTCTCCTGCACCTTAGAAGGGTAGATCCCAAACATGAGAGGACATGGGTCCATACCCTGTGTGGCAACAGTCATGTCTGGTCATCGGTTTGACATGGAGTCCACTGCAATCACACCGTGGGTACTATCTGTGAGGCAATTTGCAGGAGAACTACTGATATAGTGGTTGCTGTCTAGCCAAGTGTGTTAGTGTATGATTCCTGGGTGGAGACTGGTCTCTGAGTATTAGAAGAGTTGCCTATATTGTTAACTAATCCATAGTGTCACATAGTCATTGCACATGGCACTACACATTTAGGGCTGTGGATTGTCTACTCCAACCTCTATGGTTCTTGACAACTGTTGGCCTTGTAATGTGGACATTGGGACATATACTAGATCCTCAGTATAATAATCTAGCAAAACCCACCCCCAATGGTGTTACACAATCACACACACACACACACACACACACACACACACACACACACACACACACACACACACACACGCCAGTATTGGGTTTTGAACCCCTACCTATCTATGTATTTCTACTCTGGTGTTACACATTTATTGCATGCACCACAGAGCTTATAGGATGGATGTTGTCCCAAGGTACTTCTAAGATGAGGAACATCACCAGCCCATGTAAATTCTGGCATTGGGTGATGTAGTGGGTGAGAGATTTCATAAAATATTTTATCCTACACACAGTGAGTGAGGCTCAGATCTCTATGTATTCAGACCTTTATGTTATGCATTTACCACACACACCACTGACCTTACATGGTTCAGGGTTGCCAACAGATACTTCTAAGGTGAATGATAACTGCAGGACTGCTAAAGTCAGGCATTGAGAAGTGTACTGGGTGTAAATGGGGCCAAGATTTTTAAGGTACAAACACATATACATAAATATATATAAGCACATGCAAACAATTGCCAGGAATGAGATTCATACCCCTACCTATGCAGTTATTGCTATGCATTTATCACATGCGCCACAGAGCTTAAACGTAGAACAGTATCCAAACATACCTCTAAGGTGAGTGACATCAGCAGCCATTGTAAAGTATTACACTTTGAAATGTACTGGCTGTGTATGGACACAAAATACCTAAACCTATAGATATACACACACCCTTACACAATTAGACAAACTTTTACAACTGCTGCTACTGAGATTAGAACTCCCACCTAAGTAGTATTTTGCACAACAGTATCACACAGTTATCATGAGCACCACGGAGCTTATATTTTGAAGAGCTCTCCAGAGGTATCTTTGAAGGTGAGTGACATCAGCAGCAGTGCTAAAGGATGGGTAAGGGAAGTGTAGTGAGTGTGAATGGCCACACAATCAGGTGTCTACAAACACACATATGTTCAGTTACCGGAACCAGGAATAGAACTCCTACATAACTAGTTTGCTGTACTATAGTATTATACAGTTATCCCAAGCAGAATGGAGCTTACATGTTGGAGAGCTCTCCAAAGGTATCTTTGAAGGTGAGTGACATCAGCAGCAGTGCTAAAGGAAGGGCAAGGGAAGTGGAGTGCCAAAATCAGGTCTCTACAAACACACTCTCTCACACAAGCACACACATTTTCATAGCTGCCAGGACCAAGATTAGAACTCCTATCTAACTAGTTTGCTATACAATAATATTACACAGTTATCACAAGTGCCACTGAGCTTATATGTAGAAGAGATCTCCAAAGGTATCTTTGAAGGTGAGTGACATCAGCAGCAGTGCTAAAGAAGGGGTAAGGGAAGCGTAGTGACAGTGAATGGCCATAAAATCAGGTGTCTACAAACACACACATTTTCACAGTTGCCAGAACCGGGAATAGAACTCCTACTTAACTAGTTTGCTGTACTATAGTATTACACAGTTATTACAAGCACCATGGAGCTTACATGTTGGAAAACTGTCCAAATGTATCTTTGAAGGTGAATGACATCAGCAGCAGGTGGGGTAAGGGAAGTGTAGTGAGTGTGAATGTCCAGAAAAGCAGGTCTCTACAAACACACACAAACAAGCAAACACATTTTCATAGTTGCCAGGACCAGGATTAGAACTCCAACCTAACTAGTTTGCTACACCATAGTATTACGTGGTTATCACAAGCACTACAGAGCTTATTTATTGGAAAGTTGTCCAAAGGTATGTTTGAAGGTGAGTGACATCAGCAGTAGTGCTAAAGGATGATTAAGGGAAGTGTAGTGAGTGTGAATGGCCACAAAATCAGGTCTCTACAAAGACACATGCACTCTCTCACATAAACACACACATTTTTACAGTTGCCAGGACGAGGATTAGAACTCCTATCTAACTAGTTTGCTATATTATAGTATTACACATTTATCACAAGTGCCACTAAGCTTATATGTTGAAGAGATCTCCAAAGGTATCTTTGAAGGTGAGTGACATCAGTAGCAGTGCTAAAGGATGGGTAAGGGAAGTGTAGTGAGTGTGAATGGCCACAAAATCAGGTCTCTATAAAGACATACACACTCTCTCTCACACAGACATTTTCACAGCTGCCAGGACAGAGATTAAAACTTCTACCTAACTATTTTGCTACACTATAGTATTATGCAGTTATCACAAGCACCACAGAACTTATAGGGCTGCAAGCTACCCAAAGGGTTATTTCAGGATGAATGACATCAGCAGAAGTGCTAAAGTAGGGCAAAGGGAAATGTAATGAGTGTGAATGGCCTCAAACACATTCGTCTAGAAACACACACACACACACACACACACACAGCTTTACATTTGGCAGGACTGAGATTACAACTGGTACATGGATATTTATTTGTACTATCGTGTTACACAGTTATCACAAGCACTACTGAGACTATAGGGCTGAGGGCTATCCAAAGGAATTTCTACAGTGAATGACATCAGCACATAATGTGATATAGGCCATTGGGGTGTGTACTGGGTGGCAAAGGCCTCTTAATGGGATTCTTTCTGTTACTGTCTGTCTCTCTCTTCCCCGTGTCTGTGTGTGTGTGTTTGACATATTATATTATGTTGGCCTTAGATATGTGTGAGTATTTCTATCAAATGTGTGTGCGTGTGAAGTATCAATGATGTACGTATGTATGTACAGACATCTGCAAATAACAGATATCTGTAGTCCACTCTGTTGTCAGACATGGGCTTCATTTCTCTAAGTTTAGGAGCATGCCCAGTATGACATATATTGAGTGTGTGCATCCATTCCAGGGAGGGTTTGACTCCAGTTCAGGGTTTTGTGTATACAGCTACACCTAGCAACCTGTTTCTGTGGGATATCTGTAGATAGGTTGCCAATATGGAGACACAATGAGCATAACATTCAGGGGATACTGTAACTATTGCTGTCTGTGCTGCTTGTGTAACGTGATTGGTTGTAGCATAGACTTTCTGACATATGTAGTGTTTTACACTGTGATGTATCATGTCAACTACTGACAGATATCATTCTTTGCTCACAGTTATTTACCAGGGAAATATAAGATGAATGAAGCTGAGACCAATATTCTGAGGCATATAGACTACACATTCTGGCACACTCCTGCCACTGTGGAGTGGTAGCTACAGACAGCAGACTGCTGATTCTGTGTAAATGGTCCAGCATCTTGGTAGTATGCTGGCTGGGGATCCTCTTCTTGTGCTTTTTTCAACTTAATGAAATGGCAATATCCTGCTGGGGCCATACCTCTCAGCTGTACAGATGCAATCAGGTTATCCAGAGGCAGGACTCATATATCTGGTCAGTTAACCTTCACATTGTGGTTTACAAGCAGTTTTATGGCTATTCATTCATGGTTTTACAGTCAGGGGGTAGTATGGGTGGACATTAGAGTTTTAGACTTCCCACACTCCATGACCTCCATGCTTCTACACCCCCCCTCTGTTATTCTCTCCACTTCCTAACATTATGAAAGCAATACCTCAGAGGTATCCCTATAGTTGGGCCTTTATCCCAGTAGTATTTATGGCCTGGTCCACATTTCTTGCAGTAGAATATGGGGAGGCATGCTACTGGCATTTGTCAGCATGGCCTTGCATTTGTTTTCTGTTTATTGTGTTAGATTGTTAGTTAGGAACCCCTGAAATTCCATACATTGGCACTATGGGTGAGACATGGGTCTTTGCCGGAGGACTGTAGACCATTTGAGAGTGCTGCAGTCCATCTGTAGCAGGCCAGTGCATTCTGCCACTCATACGTTCCCAGGGTGCAAGCCAGTGGTAAGTGGTTGAGCTGTTCCTGTTAATCCTGCTTGCTCATACCAATCCATGAGTCTATGTGGGTAGGTTGCTACTTACAGCTAGGGACACACCTGCATGGGACACCTATTCAGCTGCAGCATCATGTATGTATTCCCATACAGAGATGGGTTCATGCTGTACTCATTCCCTACAACAAGGATATGACCTGTGATAATTCTGTGGCTGATGGTGGGGTGAGCTGGGTGCATGTGTGATATGGAAGCTACTTGCACGTCACTCACATATATACCTTGGACATTCCCCTTATGCTGGCTTGTGTGTGGACATGGCATCCTATCATCACTTTATAACTGAGCCTTTTGTGGTTTGCCAGTGATTGGCCAGACTACCAGTATTCCATACTAGAGGGATAAATAATGTGATGCTAACCTCTATGTATAATTCCAAAGTTGTGTGCAGTTGACAGTTTTTTTATATGCACTCTGTGTAGGTTACTTCCACCTGTGTACTGTTTCTATGTACAGGCCCCCATCCATGGTGTGTCCAGCTTTCTGACAGTGACAGGTATTGATATCTGGACAGTGAGTGTGTACAACTGCTGACATGGGTGTAGCTGAGAAGCAATATTGTTGGCACTGCAGTTGTTGGAACATGGCCCTGTCAACTACTGTACTGTACTTAGGCCACTGAGACACAACCATCCAGGCCTACATGCTGACCACTTCCAGGCAATATTAAACACACAAAAAACTTACCACACTGACCCCTGCATATTGTACACATGCAACAATGTAGATTGGGACAGCTCTGGTAATCTGTGCTCCAGTGATATTACTCCTCAAACATACATATTACTGCATTTCTACATGGGATTGTGGGGGGGGGGGGGGGTCCACACCTGAAGACTTTAAACACTTGAAAGGACTGTATTGGTATTTTGGATACTCTGCTGGCTTCCATTTCATATTGTATTATAACCTATCATGCAGAAATGAGGCATATCAGTAGAGTACACGTGTTAGATCTTAATGGCACATAAATTTCAGTTTCAGATTTCTTATACTTCAGAACTAAAATGCAACTGCCAGACCTGTTGTAGTATGTCTGTGTAGGTCTCGTGGGAGGCTGTTCACCATTGCCATCATTTGGGGGCCTTAGCCCGGCCTTTCTTTATGGTCATCTACACCTGTCCTGCTGGGTGAGGCTGGTGGTTGGTATGTGACCCTCATTGGCATTCATGTGTGTAACCTACTGACACCCACAGTTATTTGGGCCATCACATTTACTGCAGTGGGAGTTGTCATCCTGTGTAGTACTGCCTAGTATGTTGACACCAGTATTTGTTATGAATTTCCTACTGTCCCATATAGCTGTCAGCTGTCTGCTGCTATCCCATTCAGTCACCCAATTCCCTTGCATGCTTGCATCCATACCATACATACATCTATGAGAACATACTACTCCATTCAGTAATTGATAGGAAGGGTGACTTACCTTGCTGCTGGGCCAGTATTGAGGATGGTGCTGAAGGGCTGACTATGTCGGATGCATATAGTACACTCCCTATACATGGTGAAGCACAGGTAGTGTCATGTTTGGCATCCCTTTCACAAGTCGGAGAGAGGTACCAGTCCCTGGCTCCCTACAGTATCAGTGTGTGTGCTATGCATTGCCTCTTAGCCAAGGCATGGGCATACTGGGCATGGTTCCTTCTGCCTACAGGGGCAGGCTCAGGATGTTCCTCCTCCCAGTCCCACTGTGCCTGTGCTGGCCTTGGCAATGGTGGGGGGCTGTGGTGCTCTCTCCCTTGTTGTTCCTGCTGCAGCTGTTTCCACAGGATCTTATTGTGTAGCTTGTCGCATACTATGATCATTTCTGGAGAGTACTGCAAAGCTCCACCGGATATGTCAAGGCAGCAGAACCGTGACTTGAGCATTTCAAACACATGCTCTACAATGATCCTGGTTTGTGCATGTGCCTCATTATGGTGTTCATCTTCAGGTGTGTGTGCATTTCTGCTGGGTGTCATCAGCCATGGCTCCAGTGCATAGCCAGCATCCCTGGGCTGCCAGCACACACATTCATGATAATGCTCTGGGTATTGCACATGACCTGGCAGTTGATGGAGGGGAAGCCCTCGCAGTTCATGTAGACCCTACCCTGCTCACCGGTTGGTGCTTTGATGTGGATGTGCATGCAGTCTATAGCACCAACTACCTCAGGGTATTCTGCTATATGGTGGAAGAAACACATACGTCTGGTTAACGCCTCATGGGTGGTGGAGAAATATATATGCTCATTGGCATGTGGTGTCATGGCATCCAGGAACTGGTAAAGTACCCTGGATTCTGATGCCTGTGAGACCCCCATGATATCCCCAGTTGGTCTTTGGAAGGTACCTGTGGCTATTATTCTTAAGCCTACACATACCTTGGTATCCACTGGGATGGGTTCCCCTCTATTAGTTCTGTGTGTGAAGCATGGCCGGCACAGCTCAATGATTTGTTGTAGAATGTCCATGTCCACCCTATAGCCCTCCACTATCTCCAGCTCATGTAGGCCCTGGTAGGTTACCCTGGGTCTGTACACTCTTCTCCTCCTCCTCCTCACTCTGGGTCGGTTATCAGCATTCTCCTCCTCATCATCCTCAGTCTCTAGCACATATTGATGGAGTAAAGCAGCAGCAGCCTCTAACATTTTTAGTTTGCTTTGCCAGTTAAAAATCCCCTGTCTGTGTACACTGGTGGCGTAGAGTTTGGGGGGGGGGGGAACAGTCTGTAGGGTGTTTGCATAGTTTATAGTAGTGTGCTGAGCTGCTGCATGTGTAATTGGCTGATTATGATACAGTCCACCTGCCAGCTATGCTAGTTCTCCTTAATTGCCTTCCTACTGCTGTTTCCCCAAAAAACAGTCTGAAAGGTGTTTGCATAGTTTATAGTAGTGTGCTGGGCTGCTGCATGTGTAATTGATTGATTCTGACACATTCCACCTACTAGCTATGCTAGTTCTCCTTGATTGCCTTCCTACTGCTGTTTCCCTTTCCCAGTTCCTCCCTATTTAAGCCCCGAGGTGTGACATGTATACCCAGTACTCAAATGTAAACAGTGCTGCCATTTTCTCTTTTTTTTTTTTTTTTTTTGCTTAAAACCCGGTGCACAGCGCACACACCCGTTTAAGCTATGTACACACTGTTCAGGCACATCTGACACACCCCCTTCCTTAGATGTGCTTAACTAAGAGCAAACACAGGCCGCAGAGCTCCAATGAGCTTACAGCAAGCATGACACACCCCCCTTATGAAGTCATTCAGCTCTTGCACTTGCACTGTTGTATTGCTGCACCTACATGGTTAGGTACAAGCTGACACTTTGAAGAAATATGTGATTCAGTATAACTCCCCTCATTTGCATACCCCTGTGTGTATGTTATTAGTTACTGCACTAAAACAGGCTCTTTCCCCTTGACAACCAGTGCTCCCTGGTATTGTTTACATTCTGCATGCCATTGACGATAATGGCAAAATGCAGAATTAACTTAAAATTGAGTTTTCATATTTTTCCATTTTTTTTTTGGTATGATCCCATTTGCATGCTGCTGCCCTATGCTTAAAAAGCCAAGATCAGCCAAAAAAAGTTTAATTTTCATAATAATTCATCACTTTTTAATGCCAATGGCCTGATATTTGGCCATTGGCATGTCTAATGTGAATATTACATGCTTTTTCACGAGCTGTCATCAGTCCGTTTTGTAAGTTGCAGAAATGTACTCAGTTATTCTCTGAATACATTTCTGCACTGACACTGTTCTTGCACGGAGACCTAGCAGCTTGGTGAATTCCTAAATTACCTTTTTGCATGGTTTTCACCAGCAAATGAGGTGATTTGCATATTTGCCGGTTTACCATGCTAGAACAGTGTAGGACCACTCGTGCACGTGAAAATGGCACTATCCTGAATCGCTCTGCAGTCATTTTCCATGCAGGAGCTCCTATACTGTTTCTGCATGGAAAATAAGGCTTCTTGAATCCCAGGGTAACAGAAATTAAATGAAATTAACTAAAATAACTGATTTTGTGCATTCACTCCTTTAATTTACTATGGAACTACATCAGAAAACATTAATTTAAATATAACCCGGCTTAAAAAGCCCAAAATAAATCACATAAATCTATAAACCAATTAGAATTCAAGAATGAGGTGTGAGTGGTATAGCTGGTGCCTCCCACACCCCCCCCACTTATATATACCAACTCTCAGATTGCACTACAGTGGGGAAAAGGATATATTTCCTCTTCCCCATGATCACCCTGCTGGCCACAGGAATTAGTTTGGTGTTCCTGTTTTCCACATTGAGGTCCTTCACACTTTTCGTCCTTCGGCGTATATGTGTCGCTCATTAGATGTTCGCCATTTTGACGTTTGACTCATATGCTGAAAATCCGTTGAAATTACCAGCTGGCCCTGGCCGTGTTTTATGTGCTGTCTATTGGATTTTTGACACTTTGTATTGTTTCCAGCACACTCCTACTGAGTTCCAGTGTTGTTTTTCTTGGATTTACTTTGTTTATGGAAACGGAAGAGATATGGAGGAAGGACGAGCTGAGAGAGTAATTGAGGACTATACTGGTAATGTTTATACAAATCGTGTATCAACCACACAAACAGAAGGAAGGCATGCATTGGTATAAAGTAAGTCGAATAGACTACTGTTTAATAAAAATGACAATCCACTGTTGAAATTGGATTTTTTAGATGAAGCAGTATGAAATGAAGTGGTTGAAAGTGAAAGACAGAATGCTATGGATATGCGAAGGTTTTATAATGATGTAAGGGAGATGGAGGATGGTCTTTATGAACTGAAAAGGTTGCAATGGCAACGACAACATCTAGAGGCATGTTTACACTATAATATAGTGCCAAGAGGCCTAAGGGTTCTGCTAATCCCTACGCAGGGGAGTTCACAACCAGAACTGCTGAAGAAATGGCAGAGCTTCAATTTAGAACATAGTCGGAGCTATATGGAGTTACTTATACAACACTTTCTACCCAGAGAGAATGACTTATTTAAGAAAATAAAAAGTTTACAAATGTACTTGGAGCAAGAGTTTGACAATGAAATATGTACATCGAAATTAGAAGAAATATACTACAAAATTTTGTTATATGATAATAAATTGGCACAAATAAAAACTAAGAAAATTAGGAGGGACTATGGTGATTTTAAAAGGGGTGATATGTTCACTTGGTCAAGGGATTTTAATAAAGAGCAGCAAGTGCCTAAAAAGAATGGAACGTATGATAGGTACCCTCAAAGAGTTCTACGAAAGGCCTCAATGAGTGCAGTTGATGGGAGTAGAGATAAAGTGAATGAGAATTATTAAAATCAAAATGTAAATGACATTATATAAATGAACAATCCACCACCACAGGGAACAATACAGATGACCAATCAAATTCTGGGTATGCCCAATCTGGTATCGAATGAGAACAACCAGAAGGAAGTGATGAGTAGTGACTCGGGTGCTATCTCAAAAAATGGTATGAAGGATGTGTCTTTTCCCGTACTTCCATTTCGGATAAGGGAAGTGAGAAACAGGAAAGTAATGAGATTCTTGAGCAGAGGAAGGAAAAGAAGAAGGTCGTACACAGAGAACGATAAATGAAGGAAGCAATGAATCTTTGGTTTTTAATTTTTCATCTTTCCTGTTGACTGAAAAGCACATGAACATTCTTGATAAGGGGTCGAAATTCATACCCACTAAAGGAATGGAAGATAATGAGGCTATACTGAGTCTGAGGTCTTTTGGACGTGATGTGATGCTGAGAAGCATGTACAAGGACAGTAAAGAAACTGAATTAGATTTGTTTAAAAAACCTAGCAGCTTTGTGCCACAGAACAATGCAGTGATGGATACCTTCATTAATGTATGTGAACAAGAAATAACTGACTATCTGTGGAACAATAAAAGGAGAAGTTATAACATCACGAAAGAAGAAAAACTGGCTTTGAAAGAGCTAGAAGAGAATACAGAACTGATTATTAGACCTGCAGATAAAGGAGGTGGGGTTGTCCTGATGGACAAGGCCAGATACAATGAGGAGGTATTGATCCTCTTGCAGGATGATACATCATATAAGGAGATAAATAAAAAGGAACTAGAGAAAATTGAAATGAAAGTGAGGTTGCATTTGGAAGAACTTAAAGAACAAAACCTGATTACAGTTGAATTATGTAACTATTTACGGGTGGAGCTTCCCTTGATTCCGGCCTTTACGTGCCTTCCAAAGATTCATAAGGATCCACAAAAACCACCATTGAGGCCTACTGTAGCAGGAGCAGGATGGATCACTGAGCCTGCATCAATTTATGTAGAACAGCATATTAAAAAGGTCTTGGAGAAGGCACTAGTGGTCCTAAAGGACACCAAGATGTTTCTTGGGAAGCTGAGCGAGTACATCAGCATGAAAAGAGATAGGAAGAAATATCTAATGATTAGCATGGACATTAAGAATTTGTTCACTAGTATTCCAAATAGATATGGTGTAGCAGCACTAAGAAGCTTCCTGCTGAATGAAGGCACATATGAGGAAAGGCAAGTTGCAGTTCTATGCAACTTGATGGAAATAATATTGAATAATATCTTCATGTTTGATGGAAAGTTTTATGTACAGTTATGTGATGTAGCTATGGGTACGCTATGCGCCAACAGCTATGTGAATATAGTACTGGCGCATTGGGAAAATAAAGTGGTGTATCAGGGCAACCCCTGGAGGAATTCTTTAAAGGTATACCAAAGGTTTGTGGAGGATATATATATATATATATATATATATATATATATATATATATATATATATATATATATATATATATATATATATATTATGTGGGAAGGTGATGTTGTGGGACTTAATTTCCGTACATACTTGGAAAATAGCACAAATTTCCTAAAGTTTACCATGACCTACAGTGACACACAGATGGATTTTCTGGATGTACAGATCATAGAAAATGAGTAAGGAAATATAGAGACTAGGCTCTTCAGAAAGAATTGTTGGAAAAACAATATTCTACCAAGGAACAGTATGCACCCGAGGTACACCTATAAAAATATCATGAGAGGACAATTTTTAAGAGCGTCAAGAATACATTCGAATGATACAACCCTTGGGTTGGCAATGGATGACATGCCTGAACATCTTAAGGCAAGAGGTTATAGTGAAGAAGAAGTGCTCAAAATGAGACAGCAAATAAATATGGAAAGAGATGAGAAAGGCAGTCCATATTTAAGAGGGGAGCAAGAGAGTGTTGATCGAGGTAGAAATTGTCAGAGAGAATTGAAAATGGTTCTCACTCATACAACAGATACAGAAGGGGTCTGTGACATTGTAAGAAAGAAATGGAAGATATTATTGTCCAATGAGGAATGTAAAGGAATAGTGGGAGAAGAACCTAAGTTTTGCTTCAGAAATACAAAGAATTTGAAGAAAATACTATGCAAAGACAACAATTTCGATCCACATATTACCTCAAAAAGGAAAGGAACCTTTCCATTTAGAAGATGCACTATGTGTAGATTTATATGTACAGACAATTGTTTTGAGCATCCAGTTACTAAGAGGAAATATGTCAGTAATTTTTATGCTGACTGTACAAGAAGAACATTGTGTATTTGGCCACATGTTCATCATGTGACAATTTTTATGTTGGAAAAACAGTAAGACAGATGAAGGAGAGGCTGTCCAAACATATTAGTGACATAAGGCTTAAGGATTATAACAACCCTCTAGCTAAACATATTAGAGACGATGAAGGGCATGGTTTCATGTTCAGAGTTTTGAGAATGGTGTATGCTTCAAAAAGGGGAGGAGATGTCAACAACAGACTTGAGCAAGAAGAGATGTTCTGGATTGGGAAATTGCGAGCACATCAGAAATCAGGGCTCAATACAGCCTTCCCTATGAAACCCTCCTTGAAAAGGCGGAGACTGAGGAGACACTTATGACACTCCCGTTCTAGGATGGGTGTGTCTGCTTAATGCAATGCTTCATTGGTGGAAAGGGTTTTTAAAAACAAAAGGATGTAGTACAAGTTATATTGATCTGAAGAAGGGTTGTTGAAGTGACCCAAAAGCGCTTATCCCTTGACATTTTACTAGTTTTTATTTTTTGTATCCTGTATAAATGCATGGTCTATTTTAAACAGTTTGTCTTGGAGCATGTTTTGGAGGATTACGAGCTATTTGGTGGTGTTCTCCAACTGGAGCTCTGAGATGCTATTAGGCTGTGTTCCATGTGTTGCCTTTTGAGCGATTAACACTTACAGGTTGTGTTTCATCTGCTGTCTTGTTTGACGTTTGACTTATACGCTGAAAATACGTTGAAATTACCAGCTGGCCCTGGCCGTGTTTTATGTGCTGTCTATTGGATTTTTGGCACTATATATATAGATATATATATATATATATATATATATATATATATATATATATATATATATATACACATACATATATGTATATATGTATATATATATATATATATATATATATATATATATATATACACATACATATATATATATATATATATATATATATATATATATATATATATATATATATATATATATATATATATATATATATGGGCCAGATTTCATTCAATGAAATTATGTTTCTATGAACCATAATTTCGTGACCTCTTTTTCCCGAAAGTGAACTTATTTGGAAATGCACTTTCACAAAAAAGCAACTAAGCAAAAAGCACAAAACCACAAAAAAAAAAAAAAATGACAGCACTAACCACATATAGGCAGGGGGCTACCCCCACACCCCTGCTACTTATATATTCTCACTCCAAGATTGCACTACAGTGGGGAAAAGGCACTATTGTCTTATCCCCACTGTGCTGCGATATAAGCAACAATCTCCATTCCTTTTTGCTTAGTTGCTTTTTCACGAAAGTGCATTTTTGAATAGATGCACTTTTGGGAAAAAGGGGTCATGAATTTATGGTTTGTAGAAATGTAATTTCGTTGACTGAAATGAGACCCATATATATATATATATATATATATATAATATATATATATATATATATTTTTTTTTTTTTATTTATTTTTTTTTTTACTTGGGATCAACAGTTCAGAGTAATGGTGAATGTGGAAGAGAGGTGAAGAAGAGAGTACAGGCAGGGTGGAATGGGTGGAGAAGAGTGTCAGGAGTGATTTGTGACAGACGGGTATCCGTAAGAGTGAAAGGGAAGGTCTACAAGAGTGTAGTGAGACCAGCTATGTTATATGGGTTGGAGACAGTGGCATTGACAAAAAGGCAGGAGTCAGAGCTGGATGTGGCAGAGTTAAAGATGTTAAGATTTGCAATCGGTGTGACTAGGATGGATAGGATTAGGAATCGGTATATTAGAGGGTCAGCTCATGTTGGACAGTTTGGAGACAAAGCAAGAGAGACGAGATTGCGTTGGTTTGGACATGTGCTGAGGAGGGATGATGGGTATATTGGGAAAAAGATGCTAAGGATGGAGCTGCCAGGTAAGAGGAATAGAGGAAGGCCTAAGATAAGGTTTATGGACGTGGTGAGAGAGGACATGCAGGCGGTTGGTGTGACAGAGCAAGATGCAGAGGATAGGAAGAAATGGAAAGAGATGATCCGCTGTGGCGACCCCTAACGGGAAAAGCCGAAAGAGAATGATGATGATGATGAATGATGATTTATTTTTTTTTTTCAGACCAGGCAACCCGATTGCATTTACCTGGCATTCACTAAATTAATATAGCTCATTAAAAAGTATAAATGAAAACCTACTCAGTAGTTTATGGATTGGATTAAGGAAAATCACTAACAGCTTTGTAAAGGCAAAATAGTGCAGTCAGAGTAGTACAGGGCAGCCTGTAGCCAATTAAAAATGTAAAATGAGTTTTGGTGGGAGATAAAGTCAAACTAATTAAGGAATTTTCTGGTGGGAATCTCCGAAGGCAACATAATCACTGACAGTATGCAATGCTGGTCACATAACTTTATTAGCCCAGTAGAATGAATATAGCATGGTTACATAAATACATAGTCATAGGTACGTCAGTGTACCATTACAAGTGCATCTGAAAGCATTGATAAGGACTACACTGCAAAGTCCCTTCTTTTTTTTTTTTTTTTTTTACTGTAAATGTGTAAGAAAATATCTGCATGGGAGAGTAAAGATTAGTAAGAACATGGAAGGCCTGTCTGATGTATGAATATGTTATGCCAGAAGTAACTGGCTCTAGCTGGGGAGGTTAACTGGGAACATTACACTGAGCATTCAGACCATGATACTGTGCATGAATAACAACAGTAAAGCTATAATAATGCAGAAGAACAGGTTTGAAGTAGAGTATGAAATGTAGGATGTCAGAGGTAGCAGCCACTATCAGGCCACTCATTGTTACCATATAATCAGTGACGATCCCTGCTGGTAGGATAAATGGTAGATCGATCAGACTATATTGACAAGGCCTTTGTTGCAGTAGAATAAAAGCTACATTCTGTGGTAAAATTAAGAAGCAGCAAGGCAAAAATGGACAAGAAAGCAGGTGCTTAAAACTACGCAGCTATATTATCAAATATATGTATATCTATGCAGAGTGTTCTGATCCACCTCTGACAAGCAACCTGGTTCCTTTCTACTTTACTATGAACTGAAAAACAGAAAATAAAAGGGAAGATGTCCATGACTCACATGTCTGCATATGGCTGAACACGTATGCCTAAAAAATCTCAGTATAAAGCATCTGTCAGTATTACTGCTGATAAGTCAGGTGGACCACTTCTACTATCTTATTCCCTCTGGCTAAGGAGGTTAGAGTAGTACCTCTTCAGGTCACTGTTTCTTTGCTGGCACTGCTCTACAGAGCAGATGAAGCTTTTGACTTCTCACACTGCCTTGACAAAGAAATAGCAGGCATCTAGTATTTACTGGGGGCCCTAATAATAATCTCCCAGTAGTTTTTTCTAGTGACTACTTTCAAGAAGTACACAAAGTTTTTTCTCTCCATCCTGCACCACATGGGATCTCTTCCATTGCCAGCAGCCACAGAAGCCATGGCCACTTCACAGGTTGCAAACTAGAGAAAAATGGTAGTAGATTTGAATCAATGCACAGTGCACGTATGATGTGACTTGAATCAATAGACAGCAGAGCAGTATGATAGAGCCCTAGGCCACCATAAAACGTATAGCGTGCAGCATCTATAGGTGCTTATGAAATACACAGTAGCACAAACATATATACACCTTACAACCCACATACTTGTGTATGGTTAGGCTGATTAGTAAACAGCTGGCCTTGTAGGAATCACAGATCTTCCTGCACATGCACATTATGCTAAGCAGTCATTTATGTGTGTGCACAATGAGGCCTATGCTACTTTGTACAGCCCTAGATGTAATATGCATTGCAAACAATGTGCAGTTCTTAGATGTTAACCTCAAATGTCATCATTACCATAACTGCGCATTGCAAAGCCATGAAAATGCACAATAAAAACAGCCATGATCTTTGTAGTGCTTATTGTGCTATAGAAATTTGATGGAAAGAAAGTGAACTTAATAGAAGATATTATAGAATTAACTTAAGAAAGGAAAAATTAGTCCATTACTGCTTTGGTAAGGGTATATGAAACAGTGATAGTTAGCATTTGAGGTTTACAGTTGCACTCATTTAGTGTTGGGTAGAAATCATTCTACATCTACCTGCTGATTGGGGCTGGGCAGTACAGGAAGTGTGTGATGGAGTTTCATTGGTTCCAGAAATTGTAACATGGTGGAGAAAGGGGAAGCAGGGCAAGTCCCAGTGTGGGGACTGACTGAATGAATGTGAGCTTTTTTGGTGGGGGCTCCTTAGACACCTGCAGATATCTGTGTGAGAAGAATAGGGAGGGTTGGAACTATGGAACACTGGGATTTGGACAGAGGTGCAGGCAGAAGAGACCCATCTAGGTAGTAGCCATGGTTCATAGGTTCATAGGTTCATAGGTTCATACTAGGCTATCTGCCCTAGGGCATTTATAAGCCTAGCCAGAATGTGTTTGGCTTTCACCACCCATTTTAAATTTATTTTGCTATGCCCTTTTTCAAGGTTAGTATACTGTGCCTCTATCTAACAGTGACACAGAAGTGATACCCGGGGTAAACCTACGATCTCCCATCCACTCATCAAGATTCCTCTTGAAGAGAGTCAATGAGGGACACTGCCTAACCTGGACTGGGATTTTATTCCAGAGTGAAGGAAGCCTCTGGGTTATGAATCTGTCCCTCCAGCATGTCCTATTTATTTCAGTGCTGAGGTTCAAGTCTCGAGCGTAGCTCTATGGGATTTGGATTTTCTGAGGTGCAGCATGTCCATTAATTCCGGGTTGGACATGGCTTTATACGTCAGGCACAGATCGCCTCTGAACAGGCGGTATGCCACTGAGTAGAGCTGGAGTTTCTTTAACCGGGCAGCATATGGCATCTGTTTGAGCCCTTTGATCCTCTTGGTGAGGTACTTTTGGGGACTTTCCAGTTGCTGCAGGTGTCTGGTAAGGTACATCCCAAAAGGGGCATTGTACTCGATTATGGGCCTGATGAGGGATGAGTAAAGAGGCACGATGACCTCCCTTGATCTAGATGTGAATCCCTTCATGATTAGGTGGGCTATATAAAATGTTTTTCTAACCACTTTGTCCACGTGGTTGTCAAATGAGAGATTGCTATCAACTTGGGTCCCCAGGTCCCTAATTACTTCTTCTGTACTTAATGGATTTCCACCTATGTGGTAATTTGTGGGCACTTTGTTTTTGCCAAAGGGGATGACTATACACTTTTTGGCATTTAGCTTGAGGCCATGGCACTGGCACCAGTTGTCTGTTTCTATGAGGCCCTTTTGGAGAATGCTTGTGTTGGCTGGAGAGTCGATTATGGCACCCAGTTTGCAGTCATCTGCGAACTTGGTCAGCCACAGTCCTTCCGTGTTGGCCTGTACCTCCGAGAAATATATACCGAACAAGAGAGGTCCCAGGACTGAGCCTTGTGGGACACCACTTGTAACTGGTTTGGAGTCTGACATGGCTCCAGCAATTCTAACCATGTGGGTTCTGTCCTTGAGCCAGTTTGCAATCCATCTAGTGACATAGGGGTTTATATTTAAGCTGGTGAGCTTATCTATAATGCCCGAGTGGGGTATTGTATCGAAGGCTTTGCGAGGTCCAGGTAGGCTGTGTGGACCACCTTCCCCTCGTCAATGGCCTTGGTGACTGTTTCAAAGAAATCAACCAGGTTTAAGAGGCAGGATCTGCCCTTAACAAAGCCGAACTGTGTAGGATCCAGTGTTTGTAGGTCCCCAATATCTTTATTTATGAGGTCCATGATGATCCTTTCCATAGCTTTGCAGACCAAGCTAGTCAGGCTTATGGGGCGATAGTTTCCAGGATCCGTTGAGGCACCACCTTTATGGAGAGGGACCACTGTTGCTGTATGCCACTCTTTGGGCACATATCCTGTAGTAAGGCTGAGATTGAACAGTAGTTTTATGTTTGGGTTTAGCTCTTCTTTGAGTTCATGTAGGGCGCACCCGGGACACCATCTGGTCCCATTGATGCTGTGTTTTTGCTTTGGAGAGGGCGGCTCTTACCTGAGCATCTGAGATGTCAGGGGGGCAGCACTCTGCTGGGATAGATATTTGCCCTTTTGGTGGGGAGGGGGGGAGAAGTTTGCGCTGAACCTGTCAGCTAGGATGTTGGCAATGTCTGTGGGTTCGGTGTATTTTTCATCATTTTGGACTAATTCTGAGCATATCTGGGAATTACCACCCAGGTTCCTAACATAACTAAAGAAAGCCTTGTGATTATCCTTAGTGTCCTGTGCAATTTTTCTCTCGAAGCTGGCCTTAGACAATTTTATGTGTGCCCGTAGTTTTTGCTAATACTGATCAGTGATGCCTTCCCTTTTGGGATTTTGCTTTATCATTTAGTAGCTTCCTCCTTCTATTGTATAGTTTGTTTATGGCTGGGGTCCACCAGACAGGACGTCTGCCTTTGGAGGATTGGGTCTTGGTTTTATTTGGGATCGCATGATCCATGCATTCCTGAAGGTGTTCATAGAATGCGTTTATAAAGGATTCTGCGGTCTGGGCCGTATTTTCCACAGGCCCGGGGGCTTTGAAGGATTCCACCTCGGTTTTGAGGAGTGTAAAATTTGCTTTAGAGAAGTTTTTCACTGTGGTTTTTTGGGCAGGGGGTGGGGTCGGGATGTGAATATCCAGTGAGATTAGTTTATGGTCTGATCTTACCAGTGAGGGATACACTTCTGGTCTGGAGCATAGAGTCCCCATGTTGGTGATGATCAGGTCCAGTATGTTTTCCCCTCTTGTGGGAGTGGTAATAAGTTGTTCCATAGCATTTGAGTTTATAAATTCTAGGAACCTTTGGGCTAGGGTGTTGGAGCTAGAGTAATGCTCCCAGTCTATGTTTGGGTAGTTGAAGTCGCCCAATATAATGGTGTTTGGAGAGACCTTCATATTTTCCAGTGTTCTCAGGAAGGCCGAGTGGGGTTCCTGGGTTTGGGAGGGTGGTCTGTAGCAGGCTATAAACTAGAAGGCAGTTTTACCCACTGTTAGTTGCACATGGATAGTCTCTGATGCTTCGTGCTTTGGCACCAACCTGGAGGTGTGGGTATCTTTGATGAATATCGATACTCCCCCTCCTTTTGTGGTTCGGTCCAAGTTTTGGGGCCGAAAAGCATGGAATGAGGTATAACCTGGTAGTGCTGGGGTGCTCTCGGGAGCCCTGAACCAGGTTTCTGTTACTGCACAGATATTGATGTTCTCCATGCTAAGGAGAGTTTCGAGTGCGTGCATCTTGAGATTTAGACTTCTGGCGTTGAGCAGCATTACTCTTAGTTTCTTATCCCTTGTGATACCTATGGAGGTGGGTTTGTCTTTTGAGCCTTGCCTAAAAAAGGCACTATGGGGTAGCAAGAGCCTTTGCCAATATCCGAAAGCCCAGGGGTGACAGGTGCAAGCCGTCCCTAGCGAAGCATCGTGGCTTGTCGAGCATATCATCCCAAGCTGACAGGCATTGGATCCCCTTTGAATGACACCAGTACTTAAGCCAATTGTTGAAATTGATCATCTTGTCTTCATATTTTGGCATCATTCTTGGTGAGGGTAAGATGCTACTCAAGGTCAGGGTCATACCGGCCTGGGCTACATGCTCAGAGAGCTCCTTTATGTCTCTTTTCATGTAGTCCAGGGAGGTACGTCTTAGGTCATTCACACCAGCATGGGCAATGACTGAGTCATATTTGTACTTGCCTTGGAGTGACCTGAGTGCTTGTGTTATGTGGCGGATCCTAGCACCCGACCAGCTGCTCACCGTGACCCTCTCCTTGTTCAGCCTGGTGAGCGGGACGTCAGTGTGCCTGACGATAGAGTCACCTATTACAAGAGTATCAGGTGTGTTGTTTAGTCTTAAGGGCTGTGAATGTTTGGCACACTGGCTTTGTGAGATATGTGTTGCACGTGTTTTGTTTTGGGGTAGCGGCTGCTTGGGTGTCTGCTTTGGAGGTCTCTGCTGCTTCGGCAGATCTTTATTTAGAGCCTCCGAGTATGTTTTTGTGTGATTATGTGTTTGGTTTGCTGTCGTGGTAGGTCTATGTGAGACTGGAATTGTAGTGAGTATGGTTTCCTTCTCCTCCTGACTGGTTATGCCAGTACTGAGTTGAGAGAGCTTAGCCTCCAGTTTGGCTATATGGTTGCATATCTCACATGTGTTGGAATTTGTTGGGAGGAGGAAAGGGTTGTCTGTGTACATGAGGCAGTTGTAACATTGCCTCAAGATTCCCAGATTCACCAGCTGGACCGGAGAGGAGATTGACAACTGACCTTTGGACATGCTAGAATAATATTGGTAATGTGCTGTGTGAGGTGCAAAATTATCACTGTTATGCAGCAGTGACAGACATGTCTGTGTTGCAATGTATAATGTTCGCATAGCTGCCTCCTATGTGGAACATAGCGGGCAATGTGAAGTGGGACTCTAGCATTGGTTATGTGGTACTGAGCTTGTGGAAATATGTGTATAAGTTGCTGACAAGTTGCATGCTTCACCACAGTCCATTCCCATGTTTCCCTGCTGGGATAATATGGGGACCCATTCTCTGACAGTGGAGTAAGGTAGAGGTTATACATAACAGTGGCACAGCCAACACATGGATGTGTGCACACCACACCAGGTATTACATAAATGGTATGTCCACTCACTGAATATAGCTCTGTGTCCATATTTTTAGGTTATGACATGGTGCACAAGGAGAAAAAACACATAGGGACATAATTTCAAGGTGAAAATGAAGGTTCTCTATAATTGCAGGTGACAAAGTAGAAACAGATAAAACTGGCCAACCATTTTTCTGAGCCCATGTGGAATGATCTGGTGAGAAAATGTGAATGCTATTGATGGTTGTTTATCTTGTCTGGTGAAGGGTTTCCAACATGATCCTGTATGTCCTTCAAAAGCCACATGCCATTGTACAAGAGAGGATTACCATGGGCGATGGCCCAGCATTGCAGATCATCCAGCTTGCCACGGAGGAGTTTCTGTTGTTCCTAGATGTAGAGACAGAATGGACTCATACGTGGCAGAGTCGTGGGTGTGGGAGCTAAAATGGATGTGCCTTTCCACATCCCTGCTGCTGATATACCAGATTAATATTTTGTTATGTTAACAGCATAGTTTAGGGGTGTGTATATGCCTTAAATTCAGGGAATAGCATCCCTCCTTTACAGGCCCATCTTGGAGTCAGACATGATGGCATATCACAAGAGATGTGTGTTTACATTCTTTGTACAGCAGTGATCCGTAAAGTTGGTGAATCAAAGAGAATGGGATAGTTATATATAAATAATATCACTCATAGGTGTTTGCCTGTCTCCTTTCAAAAGTGCTGTGGTTATGAGGTCCTCTAACATGGAACAAGTATTGTTGATGTCAGTGAGTTATGCATCCAGCACTGACAGAGTACACAGCTTTATAATAGCACAGTGCCCGTGTCAGCAATGTAGCAATCCTATCACCCATGACCAGTGACACAGTATTGCTGCCTGTAGAAAGGATTAGTGCCTCACCTGAAGTCAGGGAAGAAAAGGTCATGCCCATTGCACTCAGTCAGTCTGCCACCATGCAGATGCTGTGGTCAATAGCACATCCACCGAACATGGTTACAGAGGTCAGGAGAGGAGGGCTGGTGGCCATCACTGTTATGCCTCCCTGTTATTGCCTGAGATGAGAGTCACAGGTCAAGCAGGTCACAATAACTTACTGCTACCTTCTCCACACTATCCACCAGTGGGCACCCTAGAGTGGGTACCCACAAAAATGTGGTGTACACATTCTTCAGGAACATGAAATGTACAAGTAGTCTTGGTCACATTGCTCACCATCTTACTTCCAGTGGGTGCTGTTGCCAGTGCCATTTGTAGAAAGGCATTCACCCATGGATGGGTTGGGGAAGTCCATGATCTGCATCCTGCCCATTTGAGGTCACACAACACCTGGTATGCACATGCATGCATACAGTTCACCTGCATCTACAACTGGAGCTGTGTTGATGGCATACATTTTGAATATTTGCCCTGTGCTGCTTGACACCTGTCTTTTCCATGAAGTTCCACCCCATTCTTAAACAGTATTGTTAGCTCAACAATTTCTTAGCAATATCACACACTACCATCATTGTCCAGATTAAACTGTCACTCCATCTCTCTGCTCATTGCTAATTTATATCACTGTGCCACCCTCCCATGCATATAATGACTACACTGACCTGCTCTCACAAATGAGATATATGAGTAGGTGACATGCTGCCAGTCAATGCACAGTAATGCATGCTTTGGTGTAGTTAGCTTGCATCAGTTTTAATATCTGTTCTCTAATCTAAACCATAGTTATGAAACAGATGTCACCTATTTGCTGGTGCTGCAGTGTATTGTAACATCTCTGCCTTAAATGACATTTCCTTGCAGCCATTTCCTCTAATGGATTCTCAACCAACATATACTCTGCTGCTGGTTCTGAACAGTCTGATGCTCTGATGGAAAGCCCCTGCTCTAGCTGCCTTCTTAAAAACATGTTGTATGTCATTGCACAGACAGCAAATAGGTTGCTGCAAGTCTCTAGAACATGCTAAGGTCCACCACCAGAGGAATTTAGGCAGCCAAATTGGGCCTACAACATTTTGAACACAAGAGCAACTACATTTCAGGTTTGCTACATGTGGAATTGTATGTCATCTTACACATAATCTGTTGTTTTCATATCAGTATCATGAGGCATGGGTGGTGCCATATCCAGCATCACAAGTAAGCTATTCCCATGGGAAGTCACTCCACACAAATTAGTGCTGAATAGCTGCCAGTACTGAGAATGGTGAAAAAATGGGACATGCGCACATTGTTTATATTATCCTGTTTGTTGTACACTAGCTGGCATCTGATATACTGGAAACCCTTTGTGTTGCTGTTCTCTTTTCCATGTGGTATGGATAAGTCTTTGATAGTGAGGTTGGTGCAGTTGTTGGCCCCTAGATCCACAGAGAAATGGGGTGTTTCACAGAATGCCAGCATAATGCTATTTCTTTTTACTGTGGTCCTTGGGAACCACATATGGTAATCCACATGCTGCAGCATCACATCAAGGAATTTGTATACTATTTATGAAGTAGATGCCAAGGGTGTACTCCACTGTGTCCTCTGATGATTGCCAGATGGTTCCTGTCTCAAGTATACAGCCCCACTTACCTTATTATTCATAGAGATCAGTATTCCATGCAGTCAAGGAGACTCCATGTGAGGACAGTAAAACTTACTCACATGACCAATTCTCTGAATCACTTGGCCAAGTAACTTATGACCAGTGAACATTTCTAGGTGATTGCACATGGCTAATTAGCATTAGCCACTCCCCTAGATAGCTATGTTTACATGTTGTTTCAACCATGAGACCTCTAAAGGTGCTAAGGTCCCTTCAAGGGGAGAATTCTGTGGTAGATGGGTGTGAGAATCAGACTTAGTGCAACGGAGAAACATTCTGAGAAAGATTTCCACATCAGGCCCAACCTTTCTGAATCACAAGGTAAGTATTAAATGACAACAAATATCTTAGCAAAATTGAACAGATTTGAATTTTTTTAAACAAGGAAAGTATGTCATAATAGAAATAAAATAACATTTTCATTGATGAGTAAACTTAAGTAGCTCATTTGTATAAAACCAGTCTTAGTTACTATGCTCCATATTGTTCTCAGTTTTGAAGAAAAGTCTCTAACTTTCTGTCAAGTTTAATTACTTACATAGTTCCCAACAATACTTACAATGTGATTAACTGAAAGAGATCTTAAGTCCAGTATGCGGTAATAAAGTATTTCAACAAAGATTATAGAATTTAAACTGAACATCTACTGGGTTTATTTGAACAATTCTGACTAATCATTGCATGCTTGTTTGTGTCTTTCGGCTTTTCCTGGTTAGGGGTCACCACAGCAGAACTCCGGTCCGCTAATGATTGGCAGTAGAGTTTGACATGCTGGCTTGCCGGGCCTAACGCACAACCTTCAATGAAGGAATGCCCGTTCACGCTTGTCACCACACAGAAGACGCTCTAACTGAGAATCGAACGGGCAACGTCTAACTGTGAGGCGACAATGTATGACTATTAAATGGCAGTGCTATTACACTGTAACCATTAAGGTACATATCTGTAAAGGAACAGTGAATTTATAGGCTTTAGGATTATGAAATACTTCTCCCACTGGTAAACAATAAACTGAACATATCCCACTTACGTCTGTAAAGTCAGTAACCCGTTTTTGAGGCAGTTCACTAGGCATTATGGCAAAATATAAAATCGGTACACAAATTTGAACAAGGGTTGTCTGTTCTGGCATTTGGTTTAAAGTCACCCATGTCACTAAACTTACATTCTTCTTCAGCACTTGCTCTAATCTGTAAACGATGGCAAATGCAAGTGCTTAAACATATGTGCTTTACTGTCAAGAATACAGTTGGCCAATTAATTTGTGCCAACATGGTGACTGCATATTTGGTTTATGAGGACTCAGCACATTTTGTTTTTGTGATCTCTTAGAGTAGACTTACTTGACTATTTACTGTTAAAAGGTGAGCGAAGGTTTTATTAGGGAACAAGCTAGCTGTCTGAGGAAGAGCAGCAGTGACAAGAGTATGAAGTGTGCTTTTTTAATCACAGCAGGGGATCATACGATCAGCGGACATATTTGCAGGGCAAACAGAGTACCTGGCAGGCAGGTAATCCATTTGACATGCAAATGACGTCAATACTAATCATCTCTGCTGTCACAGAATGACATTATTCCCCTTATCTGTCTCAGATTTTGTAGAATGTCTATGGTATTGATTCATATTTTTGTTCTGTTCCTTGTAAATTCCTTGAGTTTTCTGGAAAATTAATAAGGGTTACAGTGAGCCAAAAATATAAACTTCAGAGTTTTTGTATAACTTATTATTCCAAAAATGCATGCCAATGCAAACACTTTTGTTCTGTTACCTGGTTTCTCATAAAATCCTTGATTTTTTTTTTCCTTTGGTAAATACCTGAGGTTTATGGTCATTCATTAATGCCGGATGTTAGAGTTTCATACTTTTTATTGTTCAGGAAATGCATATTGATGCAAGGAATGTTGTCCTATTAACATATAAGTAAATTGCAGTCAGTAATGCCAAATATTAGAGGTTTATATTTCTTTTGTTGTTCTATTAAATTTTAAGTATATTAGAGTATTTAAAATGTCTGGGCGGCCATGGTGGTGCAGTGGTTAGCATTGCCGCCTCACAGCAAGAGGTTCTCCGGTTCGATCCTCAGCTGGGGTGCCTTCTGTGCGGAGTCTGCATGTCCTCCCTGTGGTTGCGTGGGTTTCCTCCGGGTGCTCCGCTTTCCTCCCACATCCCAAAGACATGCTGCAGGTGGATTGGACACTCTAAATTGGCCCTAGGTGTGCGTGTGAGTGTGCCTTCTGTGGAAGGTTGGGCGCCGGGCTGGCAACTCGACACCGTGAAACTCCACTGCCATTCAATGTGCGGACAAGGTGATCTGCTGTGGCGACCCCTAACCGGGAAAAGCCGAAAGAAGAAGAAGAGTATTTAAAATGTCCCATTACTCCCCATTACTTTTGTCTTTGAGAACGATGCCCCTGAGTTTCTCTCCATTTATCTATTGTTCATCATAAAATCTTTATTTGTCTGGTCAGGCATATAGGGTTACAGGTACGAAATAATGACAATCACTTGAGTTTCTGACTTTATATCATATGCAAACCTGCTATTCATCAACTCTACATGAATGTAAGAGCTATACAGAAAATCTATCCCTAATTTTGGGCTTTTATTTCCCAAATATGTTTGGCTTCATCTGTGACTCTTTCACTGATAAGTTGCAAAAGTAATTCTTGTAAGAGTTAGATATGTAAAATATACAAAAAAATAGTAAAAATTGCTGGCGTTGACTGTGGAGGAATATGACTAGTTGTATTTTGCTCACTATTCTGGCTTTGGAGGATTAATAGGGATTTTTGGGAGGCAATCTGGAATACTTTCATTGTGGTTACACTTTGCTTGGAGCAATGTTGAAATTCATTATATAGCCATTATTGTTTTATGGCAATCAGCTTTGTGCAACATACACAGCAGTGGCTATAACTGCTGGGTGTGGTGTAGTATTAAGTGAATGAAAGAAACTGACCTCCTTTTCATTCGTCAGTTGAAATAGCCAATAGTACAGCTTTGTAAATCTACTGTGTGTATGTCTGAACTTAGGTGGGGTGCTTTGTTACTGTGACCTTTATTTATTTATGGCATCAGTGCTATAGACAATAAAGTGGATGCAATTAGTAGGTATTGAGGCCATCAGTGGGTATACATGATTTATCTTTGCTTCTGTTTGATCACTGTTAAATAGTAGTCATTGGTCTGACATAGGAGAAGTAATGTCAAATGATACATTTGCTAAAAGAAGTGTACAGGTTGTAATACTATACCTTATGTATTAGGTGGGCGTTGCAATATTTTTAAGAATAACAAGTTGGCTATAATTTCTCTCGCTTTCAATTTAAAGCATCAGTACTGCATGTGATAAGTGGTTATCTTTGGTAGTCAGGCACACGCAGGATGTTTGTGATCATTCGTATACTGGTGCAGAGTGTAGCATTGCCATCTAACAGTGCATATTTCTGAGTTTTAATCTTGGATATGGCTTTTCTTCATCTGTATGGCTTTATTCATTTGCTCTGCTTTCCTGTGATAGACCTGGCTCATCAGTGTCAATATCTGTGTGTGTGTGTGTGTGTGTGTGTGTGTGTGTGTGTGTGTGTGTGTGTGTGTGTGTGTGTGTGTGTGTGTGCACACACATGTGAGCACGCATGCGTGTGTGTGTGTATATATATATGTGTGTGTTAAAAATTATATCAACAGCTGTTTCTTGGGCACTTACGATATTGATTGTCACCTGCATAGCTCTTTCATGGTTAGCAGCAACAAAAGAAACAAACAAAAAAAGTCATTATATTTCACAAATAAGGCATAAAATACATTACAGAACAGCCGAGTTCTCAATGATTCCAAGGCTGTATACGTAGATTTTTACATTACCCTGAACCTCAAATAGTCTAAAATTGGCCTGTTAAGAGGTGTGCACAAAAGGTCATTGTATCTTATATGTGGGGGAGAGGCAGGCTGAGGTTCTGAGGCTGCTGTCATCATTACTGTTTTAATTTTCCTTAACCTCAGTCCTCTGTGGTGTGCACAAAATGTCACTATATCTTGTGCTGCAGTTGTGTACACTGTGTTCATCATTTCTTTAACTTAACTTTCCTGCCAGACCTCAACAGAATGCACAGAAAACATCTATAACGTGTCTAAGGACAGGGTACTATTTAGGAACAATGAGCTGCAGTACATTACGCAACTGTTTTGTTTTCACTTTCCTGACATCAACCGTTAGATGAATGTATAGGTGGTAACTTTTGGAAGTAAGGGTGAGAATTTATGCTGTTATATCCATCAGCAACATGTTGAAATGTGTTACTGTATTCTATTTTTTCTTAAGTTTTGTCCCAGTCAGACAGTAGAGTGATACACAGAAAATGGCTGTCTGTTGGTGGTAGGGGTAAGTAGGCATGCTTTATATGTATATGCTTTACTGCAGCTATTTGAAGTATGTGGCCATCTAGGTCTTAATCACAAACTAATTTGAAGGGGATACATAGAAGGTGACTTTTTCCCAGGTGTGATTTATGTATTTTTGCAAGCATTTGTATTTTCAGTTTCTGTGTTCATGATTTTTGCTCAGGACATCACTGAATGAAAAAGTTGAAAAAAAATATAAAACACATCTCAGAGCATATATATATCCCCTGTGGCATTTGGTGGTCATATCCCCTGTGGCTTTTGGTGGTCATATCACCTGTGGCTTCTGGTGGTCTAACAGCTGCCAGACACTCAGCTTCATTCAGATGTTTCCTCCACAGTTATTACAATGCAGTTTTTCTCAGTTAGGGTGTAATAAAATGATGCAGGAAAATGCGGAAGGATAACACAACATGTGAAAAGATTAAAAAAAAGTAATCTGGATTAATCTGGATGATGTGAACTACATATCTACTTTGGCATAAATGAATAGCTGATTGGGATCTCAGACTGAATTACAGTTGCTTCTGCATACCTTATACATTAGCATGATGTGTGCCTCTTTAAATCTAGTGGTGTGTTTAAGTTTCTGCTTCTTGGAATGCTGTACTCTGCTTGTCAGTTATGAGCCAAGTCTGATGCTAAACTGCACCCCATGTTTGCAATAAATCTCGGCTCTTTCAGTTAATATTGTATGTTGTAGTTTTGGCCTGGGTTGTGGCTAATAGTGTCAGTATGCAAGCCCATTTCTCAAACAGTAAACAAGTAAAATTACATGTATGGGGTGTGTGTGTGTGTGTGTGTGTGTGTGTGTGTGAGAGAGAGAGAGAGAGAGGGCATGTTTGACTAACAGAAAGATCATGGAATGCAGTTAGGAAATTTCTCCTTAAACTGTGCAGTCTTCAAGTCAGAGTATACAGAGACTAAACAGAGACGCTGGTGTGCAGGGTTCCTTCCTGCAAATATATATATATTTTTAATTTCTTTATTAATAGTTTTGAAAGGTGTTTTTTTCATTCGTTTGAGAGACATACACATGCGTCCATACACACTCACAGACAGAGTCAGCACAGTAAAGGACTTCTAACAAAAAGATGAATGACAAAAAAGAGCTGCATCATTGGAGCAGGTTAATGTCTATTATAAAAAGTACTTCTAAGAGACAACGGAGAACAAAAATATTACATCAGTGGCTGAATTGCTTAGAAAAATAATAATTCAAATAGATAGAATTGGAAGATTGCAGCGTTTGCGAGTGAAATGGTTTTCTTTTTTTGTAAGACCTGACGATGACTATGCACTATGACTGATGGAACTCTGCAACTGCGTGAGTAATAGGAAAACAGTAACAGCAACTTATATAATGACTAGTAGGGGTTTGTGTACTGGAGACAGACTTGTACCTTCCCTGAAGGTTAAATATTTTACCTTGAGAATGTAATTTACGCTTGTCAGTGATGTTATCTGGGCCTAGATCAAAATGATATGCTTTGCTGAGTGCGGTTTAGCAACACGTAAGGACTGCATAAGATACAGCATGTTGCAGTATTCTGAAGTTCAGTGGCAGCTACCGATAGAAATCAGCTAATGGCAATATGGGATATAGCAACTGGTAGAGTGGTGGTTTTATGATGTGTTACCGAGTTCCTTTTAAGAACAAAATTATATCTTATGCTCTCTATGCTGAATAAAAAGTAAACATTTCCCTTTACCTAAACATCTGTGACAGACTGCATTCATTTTGATGTAACTATTTTTTGTTTATTTTCTGTATTAATTATACTCCAAAGGAGGCTTTGTTTCCCACTTCTTCATGTTGATAACGTCTGGTAGAGCAAAAAAAAAATGTGTTTACTTAGTTTTTTTATCTGATTATCTCTTTACATGGTTAGCCCTGTTGGGCACTTCCCAGTTACTGAAGTGACATGGGAAAAGAAATTAAAAAAAAACAATAAATGACAAAAAGTACTACATGAAAAGGTTCAGTGTTTCTACCTCCATTTGTTTATTGTATGACACTGAGCAAGGCATTTAACCAGACAGATCTCCTATGTTGCCCTCAAAATGAGGCACTTCTTGGAATCCTATTTAATAAGTGTATAAAAAAATAAGTCAGACACATGCACACACACACACACACACACACACACACACACACACACACACATATATATATATATATATATATATATATATATATACATATATATATATATATACATATATATCTTCTTCTTTCAGCTTTTCCCAGTTAGGGGTCACCACAGCGGATCATTTGTCCACTCATGATTGGCAGTGGAGTTTTACAGTGTCGAGTTGCCAGCCCGGCGCCCAACCTTCCACAGAAGGCATACATATGCACACATTCACACCTAGGTCCAATTTAGAGTGTCCAATCCACCTACTGCATGTCTTTGGGAGGAAACCAGAGCACCTGGAGGAAACCCACGCGACCACAGGGAGGACATGCAGACTCCGCACAGAAGGCACCCAAGTCAAGAATTGAACCGGAGAACCTCTTGCTGTGAGGCGGCATACACACACACACACGCAGGTGAATTGTAAGAGGTCACATGCAACAGATTAATTAACCTTACTTCTCTGTGAAATACTTTTACTGAAATCATGTATAAGAGTGTTAACAATCAGTGGGGATATTACATTTTCTACCCTAGTTTACCCAGAACCTGGGGCAGAATAATGCATGGTATTTTCCAAAGCAAAGCAAAGTTATTTATTTAAAAAATACATTTTAACTTGATTTAAAATATTTAGTTAACAATACAAATGGACTTACCTAAACACACCCATTACAGACATTACCTGGATGACAGTAAAAAAAAAAAAAAGTGTACATTAGCATAAAAGAAAAGTCTGAAAATTTGAATAGTATAAACTATAGAAAATATAAGTTATTCAATAGCTTAATGCACATTTATTTAAGGATATACTAGCTAGAGTAATCTAATAGTCTATGGCTATACCTACAATAAATCACACAAAGAAAGTTAAATTAAACAAAGAGGCAGTCATTAACTGAAGGTAGTCTATGTGGTTGCCCATATTGAAAGTGTGGAAGTTTGATATGTACAGGAGTTGAAGGGTAGAAGTAATTTAAAACAATTAGTATGCAACAAATCTCCTTCTGTAAGACCAATTAAGAAGCCATAAAGTGAAACGATGGAGACAGAAAGTAGAAACTACCTCATTAGTACCACATGGAGGCATTTAACTGAGTATTTGGTAAGGCTTGTGCCCAAATTAAACTCTGAAAAGGAATGAAGAAATTTATTTTGACATTACTGAACACAATTCTTTTCTTGCATCCACTCTGACAATCAGGCTTACCCCCATTCAGTCCCCCTAGGGTAAGACCTTACAGGATATTCACTATATTACGGTAAGGGGGAACAGACTGGAAGGAGTGTTGCTATCCATGCAAACCAGGGTTTTCTCTTTATAGCTGTAACACCTTATATATCTCCAGAGAATATGAGTGCAGAGCTGAGCTGTCACTTTACTTTTAACTAGTGATTTTAGCCTACAGATTCCCCTCATACTTCCTGGAATGAACAAAACATGCACATTTCTCCACACTGTGGAAACAGCTGTAATATTTCACCCCAGCCCCTCCCCCCTCCCCAGAGAGAGAGGTGGGCAGATTCAGCTTCTTTACCCTTCTGCCTCCCCAGCCAGCTCCATGAAGTACCAGAGACAGTAATTGAACAAGGATCTCCAGGATTGTAGTCAGGGCACTGTCCAGTGTAGTCGGCATGACATTGCTCTCAAAATGCATACATACATACACACTCATGCTTGTTTTCTTATAGGGTTTCCATATTGTTATTCCATATTCAAGTTTGGGTCTAATGTAACTAACAAACAATGACTTCATCATTTTTGATTTCCTAGACTTTATACATCTTTTTATACAACCTTTAATTCTATAACTATCATTAACTAATTGGTTGATATGATTAGAAAAAACTCATGGCTGAATCTACCTATATATCCAGGTCTTTAAATAAATTTGCAGTTTCAATCACTGTATGCTGTACTAAACATTCAACTTTTATGTCTCCAAAATCTTGTATGCTTGTTTTGATGTATTTATCAGCATATTGTTCTCCTGTGTCTAAATAGTCAATTTACTCAAGTTATTTTGCAGACATGACTTATCTGCAACACGTAATCAGTTTACCCAATTTCAGGTTGTCCAGCTTGTTTATTTCCATTTTCATAGTTGTAGTTTGAACTCTCTTCCATTTCTTATATCTTTTATCTCTCACCTTAATCAGATATCTTTTTCTTATGGAAATATATCCTCCTGATGTTGTATGCCTAGATCCTGATGTTAAACATTTTTTTTTTATTTTTTACACACAATTTCTCTTTAAAAACTTTTCATATTCCATCTGCAGTTTTTCCACTGAATACCTCAAGCCAGTTAGTTTTACATAATGACTCTTTTGCTTCCAAATAATCTAAAGTTAACCTTCTGTGCAGTGGTTTAGATTTCAGTTTGGGTGGTGCGTGGTTAGCCTTGTTGCCTCACAGCAAGAGGTTCTCTGGTTTGATTCTCAGCTGGAATGCCTTCTCTGTGGAGTCTGCATGTCATCCCTGCGGTCAAGTGAGTTTTAAAGACATGCAGGTGGGTGCATGTGTGTGTAGTGTACGTGTGCCTTCTGTGAAGTTGGGTGCCGGGCTGGAAACTTGGCACCTTAAAAACTCCACTGCCAATCAATCTGCAAGCCAGTGATTTGCTGTGGTGACCCTTAACTGGGAAAAGCCAAAAGACATTTCTAGAATTATCTAGCAACAAGTAAAGCTGATAGTCTAGTACCTACCTGCCTATAAGCATATAGATATAATAAAACAAGTATTACAAAGACAGTATTGAGAAAGAGCAAAGTAAAACACTATATTAAAATGCAACAATTGGGAAAATGTCTTTAAAATTATCTTTTCAGATTTCAGATTTTAGGATCACAAGGCTTTTAAACTGAAATATGTAATAAAATTGTGCCATTTGCTTAGCCAGAATAATTTTGTTTAAAAATAGCAAAAAAAATATCAAAATGAATATAAATCAGACTACCACTTTCCAGCTCACTGAGGGTTTTCATGTAAAACTGCATTTTTGTCTGTTAGTTTTTAGTTTAGTGCTAGCTTTTATTTTTGTTATGTTTGCAATTAAGCACACTCTGCCCACATTGGTTTATGTCACCCACATTGAACAGCTCTAGACAATAAAGTAGAACTGCTTTGAAAGGTACAATCTAATGGAAATAAATTAGTGACGATGTACATATAGTGCCACTTTCACAGCAAACTGAAGCATTGGAAACTGATTTACCTCAGTTAGTACAGTCTATTCAACTTTGACCATTTCTATGACCATGTTTCAAATATCACTAGAGTCACAGATTAGTAGGTCAGATTAATGACAGGTAGAGTCACAGAGCACACCTACCAGTTGGAGACTACCACTCAAGAGTTAATCTTATGTTTGGAGAAAGTGGGATACCAGATAGCTTTTCCATTGGAGTTTGTACAGAAAATTATAGGACTGATAGCCAAGAAAGCCATGGGCAATATAAAAAGGTGTACAGTTTGGGGTTTCTAAGATGAGGTAGAGCAAAAAGATATGTTATGCTTCTTTCTGACCTAATTACCTACTATCGTAGGCCTTGTATCTGTTTGATAGCTGTTGTTGAAAAGGGCAGTGTTATCCCTAGACTTATCACCCCACCCCAACCTTGCAGCCCACACATGTTCAGCTGCTGTTCACTTTTTTTGTCTTTCCAACAGAAGAAAAGATCCTTGATGTAGCATGGAAGTTTAGAGATACAAAACTTGAAAATGTCTACTCTAGACAAGTAGTGGATAAGCAGAGGGTGTGTCCACCTTTTGTTCACATTATGTGAGAGAAAGATATTGTCAATCATGCTGTACCAGTTCATTTCAGGATTTTTCTCTCAGATGGTCCCCTTGGTTTCAAACAGCAAGAGGATGCTACTGCATTCTTGAAAGGCAGAGGCTGAATAGATATCATGGTCAACATGGATTAGTCTCTGGCCAAGCTAAAAAAAGTACAGCAGTTAATGGTGTTTCTTCAATTTCTCCTAATCCTAAGTACTTGAAAAGGGTCCATCAAGTCTACTTTTGGACTTTGTGGCATCTTAAAAAAAATGATTTATATGTACATTCTTACTCGTATGTTTCTTTCTAAACAGCCAATGTATTTTGGTCATGCTGCTAAAAATACAGAATGGTATCTTGTCTGTGGATATGGCAGTTTTCTGCTCCACTCTTACATCATTTTTCAGTTCTTTTTATTTTCCTTTTTCTACTTTCTCAGCGTATTTTTTTATTTCCACTTCCCTCCCATATTTTGTATGTATGTGTTGGTATATATACGGATGTGCACATGTACACGTTTAAACACCTGACTGGATCATCTGCATATATACCATGAGCCTCTACTACAGGAGGCTTAAGGTATTACACGGTGAAAACTATAGCTTGGCTCAATTTTTTTCTTGCATTTTTACTGAATGGTTTGTTTGTCTGACCTTTTTCTCCTTTGGTATGGATGTTATCTGGGATATGCTGCAGGCACCTTAATGTTTATGTAGATTAGGTTTATTTGAAGATCTGTGTTTCTTATGTATATTCAATCAATGTACTTATGGTCTGATAATGAGATCACTAAAAAGGCTGAAACATGCATGTCTGCAGCTAGTGGGGTTTCACTTTACTGGCCTGAATGCATCTATGAACACACAAAAAGTCATGGACATCCAGAAGTCAATGAATGCCCTTAAAGGAGCATTTATATATATATATATATATATATATATATATATATATATATATATATATATATATATATATATATATATATATATATCCCATAGGCCTCTACTACAGGAGGTTTTAGGTAATACACTGTGAAATCTCTAGCCTGGATGGGTTTTCTTTCATTTTTTTACTGAATTATTTCAAGTGCGCAGACATTATGATAAACTGAATGTTATATTCCTTGATAAATGCACAACTGTTTATGGACTGGTCTGTCTTGTCTTTGTTTCAAATACTGTGTTCTGTCTGAGATTTATTGTTTGTATATAACTGGTATTGTTCTCATGTTAACAGTAATTTGCCCTTTATTTAATTTCTTGCTGAGTTCTTTCTTTGGGACTAGAATTCAAATCTTTATGCATTCTGTTTACACTGAATTATGTGTACATGTCAGACATCACATATATGTATGTGTTGTAGAAATTATGGAAAGGCAACCTGTGAGGCAAGGTATATTTAGAAACAGGAATAGGTGATCTTGAAAAGGAAACCTTTTTTTAATCAGTTTAGATATGCGGTAGACAAAGTTGTTCGGCATTAAGTCTTAATAGGATAGGGTCTACTGACAAGATGGCAAGATATGTCCTTGGACTATGAAGGAGAACCCAGATATTCTGAGTATGTAAGAAACTCAGCTGTAAGATGAAGAGTGTTTACACACTCCTTGGGTAAGAAACAGGAATTCCTTCAAGCCTATAATGTCTTTTTTGCATACTTCCACTTTACAACCATAGCTCCTTATGGGATCCACAACTTTTTTGGAATCTGGCTTAATTTACTTAGTCACTTAACAGCTAATAATAGACAGTATTAGAAAGTGTAAGGACTTATTAACAAAATGAGACTAAGATTGTTTATCTATGGTGTCTTGCAGTAGAGAAATTAATCACTGTTTATTACTTATTATTCATATTAATGGACATATTTTCATAACTGAGAGCCCTACATATTTTTGAGGGGTATGGTGTGATATATCATGGTAGGAGAATGGAACATCCACTGTCGGTATCCGTTTTTATCATGCTATACCTAATATATTGCTAGTTGTTTGTTAGTAATTATGAAAACAAACAATATTTCCATATATACTGCAAAACCAAGGGACTTAAAAATGGTTGCATGACATCAGGTGAAACCTTAGATGTTGTTAAGAAAGCTGTCTTTCAAATTTGCAATGTAAGTTGCACATCTTGAGAGATATTCTGTGTTATTTATACTGATAATTATAGAATTAAGCATATGTTTTCCTTGTTCTTTAAATGCCTCAGTAAACATATATGTTCCCATGTCTGGTTAACACAAATATTCTGTCAATATTTGTCTAGGTAATACAGTTTCCAAGATATCATAAACTGTGAAAGTTTAGCAGAAAATATAATTTGAGGGTTGTGTGCATTATAATATATTATACAATGACCCCCCATTAATATTCCAAAATAGTGCACGCTGATTGGTCAGCATGCACGTTGTAAATCAGAGTTATACTAATGGAAAAAGGTCCGGTCACCCAGACTTTTTCCATTAGTATAACTCTTTTTTACAGCAACGGAGAACGCTTCACCCTCGTGACCAAACCACACCAACCGTGGGTAAATCCAGCATTACCCACACCCAGGCATGGGGTTTTGCTATAGTATAGTATTTATGGAGAGGCTATGAATACATTGAGTATTTTCATTGCAAATAATATGTGTTACTAATAAATCTGCAATTCCTACAGTTTTAATAGCTTTTCTTGACCACAGAATATTTACTTTTGTTTATCTTATCCTTTTTAAGTTTATTTTTCAGAGAATAGAGGATATGTGTAGACTGCTAAAGGTGCAAGTGTTGGACACATTGCAGTTGCAGCTTGGGGAAAAGTACTGGGCACAATGTTTAGGTACAGCAACCACACTTTTATCATTTTTACAGTTCATCTTTATATAGTGATCAAAGTGATCTGAATTTATTCAGGATGGCATTATGGATTGTGCCCTTAATTTAGGTAATTTCAATTGTATTTCTTCATCAGGAGATACCACTGCTTAGTCAAAGCCACATATGTGAATCTCTAACTAAGTTTCTCATAAACTGGGCTTAGATATGTCACTTGTGGATTTTGACAACACTGTGATGTCTTGCAGGTGTTTATATATTACCCATTATGGTTGGGAAAATCAGGCCATATTGATCCTGCATCTATATTACTAGGATTTGGTACCCCTTCAGCTTATGTCAGAGGTTGCTACGTGTCCAATATTAGGATCATGACACTATACTATGTACCATCAGTGCCCCAACAGCTCTGAAAGCCTGATTTTGTATTCATCATTTTTGATATTACCCATGTGTTCATACAAGTGTCTGGTGTTTGTTTGGGGGTAGTATCCTCTTTGCATTGTGAGTGATGTATACAATGGATTTTTGCATACTAGATTGATGTCCTAGGCTGTTTGTTAAAATGAAGCATTGGCCTGATATTTTAATGAAGAGTAAAGCTATGCAGTGATCTCAAGAGACTAGCCAAAGGAAAAAAAAAAAGATTAAACGTGTTTTGCCTCTTGCTGACATACTCACTCATATCATAAGGTAACCACGGAAATAGGAGTGGGTGGAAAAAATGGCGTTGATAGATGAGGTCAAAGATGGTGCAAGGGATGTGGTCTTGGTCTGATTTTTGCCACAAAGAAAGATGGCTACCCTAGGTGTAGTTGATGATTGATACAGTGGTCTAGACTGAAAAATGTAGCAGTGGAACTCCATGAGGAATGCGGCAGGATGTCAGTTATAACGTTTGTTGTTAGAAATTCAGGTGGAAGTCTCTAAACCTGACACTTCATTTATTATGTTATTTATTTGTGTTATTGTTTGTTTGTTTGCTTGCTTGTTTGTGTGTTTATTTATTTATTTATTTATTCATTCATTCATTTACTGAGAAAGTCCTATTGGGTCAAAAGTGCCCTTTTTCATTGAAGGCATGGGGGTCCAATTTGCATACCTAAGTTACAAACCATCTTGGTAAGGTGAATAATCAGTGACTTTATGTATGATGTTGTACAGAGATATGTAAGATGCATACATAAAAATCATCTTAGTAAGATTCATAATCACTTATTTACAGTATTGTAGACAGACCGAGATATGCCTACATTAGAGTGAGAAGAAGTAAAAGAGATAAAACACAACTAACAATTTAAGTTTGAGACATAAAATTTACAATTCTTGCTTGGTATACCTATCTAAGACAGTAACATCAGTGTTTGGAAAGTATTTTTTTTTTTAAAGATATAGAGCAATTAGAAGAAATTATGATTGGAGAGGTTAAACAAGTAGAAGTTACTGAGGATAGTGAACTGTAGTGCTGATAAAGAATGATACAGAATTATGTTAATCATCATTAATTAATAAGGGAGCTTGAGGAAGAATATTGAGGGGAAACCACCTTCATTTGTACTGGGTTATTTTTCTCCTTGGATTACCTCCAGGATATATAATTCTCAGGAACCCCTTTGCACTTCTTTGAAGGGATAGCGTTCAGTTATGGATGAGTGAACCAGCTGCCAGCTGCAAAGTTTAATACCCTGCAAAAGTATGAAAGGTGAAAAGTATGGAATGGTTCAAGGATTACAGCAAGGAGCAATCCATGGCATAGCTGACAGTATTTCACCTCTTTTGCACTAAAACAAACACAAACAGACCTGAAAAGACTTGATAAAAATAGGATATATCAGAGTAATTCAATAAAAAAACAGAACCACTTTCTCTGCTCTCAAATGACACCTACTAAGCTAGTGACTTGCATTATTGTTATTATAATTAAATGGTGTGGAAAAATAATTTAAGACATCATATGTTATAGGAACCCAACAACTGATCTGGATATGGAAGAAAATGACTGAAAAACAATCTCATGTTGGTATGACAGTCCATACAATGGCCATTTGGAGATACAAAAAATTAAAATATAGTAATAAATCTAGAGTAAATCTGATACATCAGTAGTACATTGAACATCAAAATATATTTTTTTGACATTTAGGGTAAAGTATTTCTTAAAGTCACAGGTGACATAGTGTAACTGTCCTTTGCCAAGTTCCATGTTGTTGTCATCCCATAACTATGGACAAAACAACTGTCCCCTTTTGGGAAAACAAAGTGAGAATGCAATAAATATACAGGAGCAGCTCCAGTAAACTGCAAAAAGAGGGAGTGCAGTTTAGTTAGTCAAAAACTAAGGGTGGTGTGGGAAAGAAGAACACTAGGTATGGGAATGTGGAAAGATCACCTTAAGATGGTCTGCAAAAACACAGCAATTTATATGCAGTTGCACATGCATTTTCTGTGAATGCTGTAGTAGAAGCAGGTAGTTTATGTGCAGCACACAGCAAATTACAGATAGTACAATCTTTTTCAAAGCACACCTGGAACAGATGACTGGTTGTCTCTGCCAAGATGCAGTCTCCTTCCATGGCATAGCTGGCATATGTATTGTTATAACCTAGGAAAGAGTCCCACTGAGGATGATAATAGCCAGAGTGAGTACCAAAGTAAATTTAAGTAATTCTTTTCTAAGCTAATAATGATTTATGTTGAAACTGAAGTTCACTTAAGTAAAAGTAACAGAACAAGTAAGGAATTAGATGTCATGACAAAATGCCAAAAAGCAAATACTAAGTTTAGTCATGTGCATTGGATAAAACTATTATCATCATTGTAGGATTTTATATAGGATTGTAAGTGAAAATCTGCTTTATTGTCATACAACAGTAAATATAAACCACAGGCACAGAGCCTTGGATAACTGAGCAAAGGCTTCATTTATTTGCTGTACCAAATAACTGAACTCTCTAAGTAGACTGCAATGTTTTGGATGGTTGTCTGTTCTTTTTTAGTGTTTTTAAGCACACCACTTTCTGTTACATGTCTTTTAATAAAAAACAAATAAAGAAAAAGTTCTAGTGTACCTTTTCTGCCCTTTTAACAACACGCTCTAGAATGGGTTTAGGAGTGGGTAACAATGGTTGTCTCCAGGAGTTCAAAATGCCACATATAGTTGGTTGTCTTCTTTCTCAAGTCAAAATCCATTGAGATTTAAAATTGTTTTTTTGTTTTTTTTTTGTTTTTTTATTTCAGTATGTTTCCAAATTCATGGTGATCTGAATTTTAATAATTTTTCTCTCTCAACTCATACCTTCCTTGACAGTTAACTTCTGTCATGCCTAACTTGTACTCCGCTTAGATTGCAGTCACTGCAGCTTCAGCTTTGGGGAAATAGTTTTCCTGATTTTAGGAATACTGTACTTTCTACAATTGCAATTGTTTGATAACTGGAACAACTTTTTTTGGGATTAGAATATAAACTGGCATTTCCCAGTCCAATGGCTACTGTCTTGTTTTCCTCAGTTGCTGGCAAATTAAATGCAGCAGTGTTACATCATCATTTTTGCAGGATTTTAAAAAATCCAGATGGTGTTTCAGCCTTATTAGCAATGCTTTCTAATGTCCATTTAACTTCATTCTCCAGGATATTTAACTAGATAGCTAGAGAACACAACATTGCATGTGTCAATGATGTTTGTGTCTGACCTGTCCATTTAATGTGCTGGCTGTGGAGCAGCTGACTTCAAAGAGAGTATTACTTCCATTTTTGTCTTTTATCATGCCCATTGTTACCTGGAACATTCCCTTAATATAACTCATCTCCCTGAACAGATTTCTTGTCCTTCACATTCTGTTATCTTGTTTCATTTATTTGCATTTCCCATTTACACATTCCCTCTTATTTATTCTTACTATTATCTATGCAACTCAAGAAACAAAGCAGTCCTGGATGAAGTGCCTCTCAAGAACAACAATGTTAATCTAGATAATCAACGAAAGAGGCAACACCACGACTGATTACAAAATGTTTAATACACCAAAAACACCAAGTCTGCTTTCATGTTGCAAAGAAAGTTTCTTCAGACTTTGATAAAACAGTAATCATTCACCTGGATTAAATATCATCATTAACCCTGCATTTTCCAATCAGATGTTACTGTTTTATCAAAGTCTGAAGAAATGTTCTTTGCAACGTGAAAGCACTCACTGTGTTCCACTTGGTGTTTTTGGTGTATTAAACATTTTGTAATCAGCTGTGGTGCCTCTTTCGTTGATTTATCTGGATTATCTATGCAACTCTGCATTAGGTTTTACATATTGTACCCCTATTCCCATTGTCCTTAGAGCTCCCTTTTGCAGCGACTTCTAAAGCCTTCACAGATAATCATTTACCTTCCTAACACATTACAGCAGAGTATGCCTCCAGGCATTTCTGCTGTTACCACCTACATATGCCCCTAGGCATAAAATGTTGCTTGCTCATATTGGCATTAGCAATTCCAAAGCCAATCTACATACAAGGTATCAGAAGATTTCATCTTAAATCATACATGATGGCAAACACATTTGTTTTTTTATATATGACCTCTGTCTAAGGCAGTTAAGCAGATATTTAATATTATATGTATACTGTTTATTTGTGTTGTAATAATTTTCATATTTCTGTAAATATCTCAACATTCAGGTAACACAAATGAAACTGCATAGCTTCATATGAAAGCTCAAAGCTTTATGAAGAAAATTATGCTAGCAGTATGTGTCTTGCTTGGTTAATGGGATATCATAAGCTGTTTATACTAATTTGCAGCATTAGTATTCACTGCCTCTGGGCGGCCATGGTGGTGCAGTGGTTAGCATTGCCACCTCACAGCAAGAGGTTTTCCGGTTCCATTCTTGGCTGGGGTGCCTTCTGTGTGGAGTCTGCATGTCCTCCCTGTGGTCATGCGGGTTTCCTCTGGGTGCTCTGGTTTCCTCCCACATCCCAAAGACATGCAGTAGGTGGATTGGATACTCTAAATTGGCCCTAGGTGTGAGTGTGTGCATGTGTGTCCCTTCTGTGGAAGATTGGGCATCGAGCTGGCAACTCAACACCGTAAAACTCCACTGCCAGTCATGAGCGGACAGATGATCTGCTGTGGCAACCCCTAACCGGGAAAAGCTGAAAGAAGAAGAAGTATTCACTGCCTTTATTTTGGCTTATAAAATCCAGTCTAAAGCATCAAAGTGAATGAATGTCACTAAAGTAAAGATTAATTTATCCTGAATAGTTTGCCGTTTACTGTTTGTTAGTAACAGTTATGGTTACAGACATATGTATATTTGTTTGAACTGTAAGGCGATAACTTCATTTTTTAAAGGCTCAAGCCACACCCACTGGGAGTTAACAGTACACAGTCAAAATATATACTGTAGGGAATGAGTTAATTTTCTTTAGATTTAGAATTATTTTTGCCACTTCCTGGATAATATCTCAAACTTCTGTCCATAGCACTTCAGGTACTCTGTCCACCATGCTTGATCCCTTATATCTATTCTTCACCTCCAATAGATATTCATTCATAGTATTGCTCAGCTCATGTCTCATTGGCCTAGTCACTGTCTTGTTTTTTTGTAAGTTTAAACCTTGCAGTAAGAAATGCCAACAGCAGCATAACAAATTATGTGATCAACAGCTTGGTAAATATGAACTGCAACACAGGAAATCATGAGCTAACTGTGGTTGTGGTGCACACAGAAAAATCATTACCGGAATGAGAAGCAGCTAAAATATCCATCCTGACCCTTCTATATATGTATATGTATATAGCGATATAGATGGATGTAATGCATACTGCAGAAAAAAGTTCAGTGTGCCTTGCAACACATTTGTACCTGAAGTGTACATCAGATTGCTAGCTTCTTGTAAGACAATGTTTTAATATTCAGTGCTAGTTCAGTAAACACTGGATCATCTATGTAATGTGTGGTTTATTGTTTGCTAACAGCGTGCCCCAGTGATATAATAAGATACTAGACATTTACACTGAGTGTGTTTACTGTTTAGCAGCAGTGGTGTGCTCTATTAGACAATATAGGCCTTATACCAGTTAAAAAAATACCCCCAAATAGAACAATTGAGGATAAATGTAAAGTGAGAACAAGTAAGCAAAAAAAAAAAAAAAATATTGGAAAAAAAAAAGAAAAATATATAGTCCCTTGGATTAAATTGTTTAAATTGTTTATCTCATATGCACAAGGTACATGCTTTGATTCTTACCTTTGGTATGTGAGACTTGCCTAAGCTAAAAATGTCCCACAAAGCTGAAAGTGTCCCACAAGACTAAATAGCCTAGTGCTACCCTATGAACGTACACACAGGATTCTTTTGTTACTGCGTAAAACAAACCATGATAGGTATATATCCAACTCTCATGCAAGTCATCAATAAAGAAAGTATCAAAGCTAAAATTAGCTTTATTTTAATTATAACACTCATTTTATAAAAACCCAGTAAAAATCCTAAATATCAAATCCTACAACTTATTTGTATACTGCTTTACATATAACCATCTTATTTTGTGATACTTTTCATCTGCTTAAGCACCAAGGAAAGAAGACAGGTTTCACCAGTCTCAGACATACAGTATATAATACTTGGAGCAGCACAATTTCTTATTCTTCAAAGCTGCAGTAATTGTGATTATTTCAAGATACTCTAATGCAGACCTCAAGAAACCTGTTAAGACTACAGTGAACAATGAAGACACATTTCTGATTGATTCTTTTCCCTAGTTCACTTAGTAACAAAATGGACTTTCAGAGTACTAAGCACCATGTGCTGAATACATAGTCCTGGTCCATGGCCATACTTCTCAACTGTCCATATTTTTGCAGGATGCCCCAATATTCACTTCAGAAAATTTGTGTTTTTTTGGTAAATTGGTAAGTACTGAACTCATTAAATAATGACAGGCAATTGTGTTTTAGACTACATTTCCTTCAAAAAATGCATGCTAAAGCTGGTTTCAGGAGAGGCAGAGACAAGTTACTTTTTCAAATACCAAGAAATTACTAATAATAAAAATCTGTAGGGTGTGGGTAGCTTGCAAATCCACTGGCAATATAGGGTAGCCTCCCACCCCTCCCCCAAAAAACAGTTAAATTTCAGTTAGCCCGCTCATCAGGAGTTTAATTTTGACTGAGTTATAGTGTAAGGATTTACTCTATCTTTGTTTTAAAAATCAAGAGGAATATACATTAAAATTATGGTCGGCAGTTGCACTCAGGCCTATCGAGCAGTGTAGCTACATTGTTTGCTTTCTTTCTCAGAATGTATTGGATGTCCCTTCAGTAGTTTGTCCATGTATGCACAATAACCAGAATTAAACATTTCAGCAATGACTCCTTCAGCAGTCTGTCCAACTATACACAAGCGCCAGAATGGAACACCCCCCAAGAAGCTGTTATGCAGTCTTCCTAAGTATGCACAATCATCAGATTGAAACATTTCTCCCAATGAACCCTTCAGCAGTCTGTCTAAGTATGGACAAACACCATAATGAAACATTTCCCTCAGCAACCCCTTCAGTAGTCTGCTAGGTATACACAAGCACCAGAATTGAATATTTCCCCAACGATCCCTTCAGCAGTTTGTCCAAGTATGTGCAAGCACCAGAAATAAACATTTCCCCAACGACCCCTATAGCAGTCTGTCCAGGTGTACACAAGCACCAGAATAAAATATTTCCCCAACAGTAGCCTGCCCAAGTATATACAAGCACCAGAATGAAACATTTCCCCAATTACCCTTTCTGCAGTCTGTACAAGTATACACAAGCACCAAAATGAAACATTTCACCACTGACCCCTTCTGCAATCTGTCCAAGTATGCACAGGATCAAACATTTCACCCAACATTGCCTTCAGCGGACTGCCAGGTATGCACAAGCATCAGAATTAAACATTTCCCCCATTGATCCCTTCAGCAGTAACAAACATGTAAGAAAGGTGATACCAACACTTTCAGTTTAGCTACAACTACAACCAAGTGCTACACTAACAATACAGTATTCTTTTTTCTCAAGTACTGAATCTCCCTACAAACAATTACCAAATGTATCTTCTCTGAACTACAGTCGGAGATGCAATTGGAGGCACTACAGTCAGGGTCATAGAATAGATCACCTGACTGCAAGCTCCTATCACATCTCTGATGCATATTTGATGCAAGCCATTGCAAAAAAAAAAAAAAAAAAAAAAAATGAAAAACTATAATAAGATACACTGTTTTGGCAGTTTCTATAAAAAAAGAACAGTGCATTTCTTTTTGTTTCTTTGTTTTTAAGTCACAAATGCACAGAGGCGGTCTAAATGCACCATAAATATATATATATATATATATCTATATATATGTGTGAGTGTGTGTGTGTGTGTGTGTGTGTGTGTGTGTGTGTGTGTGTGTGTGTATATATATATATATATATATATATATATATATATATATATACACACACACACACACACACATATATATATATACACACACACACACACATATATATATATATATATATATATATATATATATATATATATATATATATATATTAATAAATATTGTTAGCTGTAGCTGCTGCCCTGGGCTGCTACAGCCAAAGAAGGTAGCTGTTCTGCATACATATATTTAGAATGGTAGCATATATCAGTGTATTGTGCTGACGTATGAGTGCAAGGAATCACTGGACCATTCCTCTTCTTAGATATGATAAGAAGGTTCTTTACTGACTCGTTGACTAGAGCTTGTACTAACTTATAACATACATAAACAAAAAGTAATGTCACATATTTTGAACAATGTGCAATTATTTTCCCTGGGCTTATCTGTAAAATCTGCATGCAGTTAAACTTTTTGACTCATGTTAGTTGTCATTGAGGCTGGTTAGTAAGTGCATCTGTAAATGTTCAGTGTTGTTACATTTCTTTTTACAGTGCTCAAAAAGGGTCTTTAATGTCATAGGGTCATATGAATTACTAGGTAACTGAGCCTCAAGATCTTCTTTAGGACTTAGGATGTAGGGTCAAAGCAGTCATAGCAGCAGTGAATTAATGAATACCCATCGACTTGTCCAGTTCCTTCTTAATAGCAGGGAGTGCATCATACTGCTTAACATGGAGAGAGAGAGAGAGAGAGAGAGAGAGAGAGAGAGAGAAGACAGAGTTTGTTCCAGAAAAGGGCATAGGTCCTACATTGAAAAGCTGTCCATTCTCTTTGAAGTATTTATTTGTGGGAGTAAAGATGAACTGTTTGATTAATTGAGGTATAAGAATTGTTGACCTACTGACTACTGGATCCCTTATATCACCATAAACAAGACAACCCTTTTCTGATGTTCAACTGCAAAGTGGTCTGTTACTTTTTTCATAATAAATGTAATACAATGTATCAGTGTTTGACTGATCCTATACTTTTATAAGCATTTTAGAATCTAGGAGAATGCAATACTGTCAAATGATCTGCTTGTAATTTCTACATTCAGTACATAGATTATTGATTATTGCAGGCCTTCATTATGGCTTTGTTTAACAAAAGATGATCCTTTCTTCAACATGAATATCTTTTATTCTCCTGCTTTTCTAAAGCCAATGATTTATTTTTTTATCTAAACTATTATATACTCTACATCAGTTCCTTTGTATAGATTATATGTTGATGGGAGAAGGTTATTGGTCATAAGGTGGTTTACAGGTTCACTTTTAAGTATGGGCATGGTTTTCCCCATTGCTAGCCAGTCCAGTCTCATTTCAGAGTTTACATATAAGTAGTGTTTACTCAAGGCTAAATCTGGTCCAAAGATGCCACTACCTTTAACAAAAGTTAAGTGCAACATTTGGTCCCAGCTTTTTCCAACTGAGAGACTTTCTTAATATTATTTTTGTCTTGGTTGGAATTATTTCATTCCAGTCCATGTCTTCTTTATCAGAATTTCTTATTTCTTTTTCTTTTTTCTTTTTTTTTTTTTTTTTACTTTTTTTATAAAGATGGCTTTCTTTTTTTGTCCATCTGGATCCTCATTGATTTATCCAGAATTGTTTTAGTTTTCTCTCTTTCTTCTCAGTGTTGTTTCAATTTCAGTTGTTTTATTTCATAGTTCTCTTTAGAATTTTTTTCCTCATTTCTACACTATTTGTTCTGCATCTTTTATTTATATTTCTCATTTATCTACTAAGTTTTTGACCTGTAAAGAGATTTGAATTAATGTTAGGAATGGTGGAATTTGAAGCTTGACCTGTTTTGATACCAAGCTTTTGTTTTAGCTAATTCACTCTTCTAATAGTGTTTTAGACTGATTTCCTTTTCTTTAATCTTCCAATAATATTTATTTTCTTAACTGTTTTGCAGTTTATTCTAGTCTGCATTTACATGATGGTGATCTATTTGTTGTTTTCTTTTCCTTTACTAGTTTGTGTTTTTTGGAAATACTTTGTTGCTTTCTGTTAATTTCTATTATATCATGCAGATGTCTTTTTATAATTCCAATTACTTTATTAATTCAGCTTATGATTTTATTTTTTAACAATAATCTTAATTTATAGTTTGTACCCTCCTGACTCTCATATATATTACTTTATTTATCCATTTCTATCAAATCCGGTAGACCTTACCTGAAATTATCTCCATGGTCAAGAAATTTTTACAGTCTTGGTTTTCTACTCTTTCTGCCTCTGCGTGGACATACCTTGGTTTTTGAATGATTCTCCAGCTAGACTTTCTTCTCCTTTACGTTTACTTTTAAAGGTATGATATTTCTTTTTAAATTTGCCATTTTCTCTGTATTTTACCTTGCATATGTCATTTGCCATATTAACATTTTGCTTTTTTTTTTTTACTATTTTAGCCTCTATGAAAAATATGTATTGTGTTCTCCAAAATTAAATTTGTTTTTATGTTTTATCTTTCGGACATTTCAACATCAGCCAAGCAAATTACAGGTCTGTTTCGAATCTGTTCATCCTTCATTTCACTAAACCCACATACATCTGTGCATAATTCAGTAACAATATGAAGTGTTAAGACCCACATTAGTGAGTCTTATAATGCTGAGAATGAATGGTCAAAAAACGGACTTGCATGTGTTAAGGTTGACATGGCCATATCATGGAATATTTCCTTTCTTTTGAGGGTTAGTGATCACTTAGTTAACACATACAAGAACTGCGAGTATGGAGGTTTGTTACCCACATTATAGGATGTAGGGTTTCATGTACCCCCAGCAAAAAAAAGAAGTTTAAAGCAGAAGATGGATGTTTGATCTTTGCTCTTCTCTGGCATTTTTAATCTTTTTTTCTGCATGTTATTACTGCTACATTTCTGTACTGAACTCATCTTTCATTTCTTTAAAGCAACAGTTTTCAACAAGTTCATACAAGTGCCTTGCAAAAGTTTAAACACATTCAGATTAAGCATGTTCTCATTTGTTAAAGCATGGACTTTCATGTATAATATTTCTTTTTGGGTTTGAAATATTCAGTGAGTTTATTAATTATTGGCTCATGTAAGACTCTGGCCCTCTGAGAATGAAAATTAAATTTATATTAGTACAATTTCCTTGCACATGGCATACATCAAAGTGTTTAAATTAAATTCTTCTGTCACTTTGTCCAGTTTGCTTGCTAATCTAAAGCATGCAAACCTTTGCCCTATACTGGTTAGGCAAATGGCTTCAGAAATACTATAGCTCAGATGAGTTAAACTTAGTCAGAGCAGATCTTTACACCTGCTGCTTGTCAAGCATTAGCCCTCACCCATTTTTTCACCATCAGTAAGGTGAGGGTAGAGTAGTGGGGTGAGGGTAGTATGTCAGACCAACAGACATCAGTGGTAGTTTGAGGCTTTTTTTTGTTTTTCACTCAGCCCTAACATCCACACACCCAGCTAGATGTCAGGGATGAACATGCACAGGGGTGTGAGTAGATACCATGCCCAGTCAGCCCTAACAACCACACACCCAGCTAGATGTCAGAGATGAACATTCACAGGGGTGTGAGTAGATACCATGCTCTCAGTTCCCCAAAGGGCCCCTCCTTACTTGGCAAGAGTGGTAGTTTCCCACATCTCCACTGGGAGAAATCACACCACTTATTGTGGCCCTACACTACCCCTAGCAGAGAAATCAGGTAGCACCCCTGTACTCATTCACTCTACCTTCCTTGCTCCTCCAGAGCCAAGGCCAGTAAATAAATTCTGATCACCTGGGTCACAGTCAGAGCTTGCCCTTCTGTACCGCAGAGCTAGATATAATCCTCAGAAGTTCTGTTTCTAGGGTTAAATGTCTTAAATGGGTAAAACAACCACACCATGTGGTAAAACTATTTGTTTTCAGTAATAATGGCTTGTTCTGAGCTTAGAGTACACTACCGACTTGTAGTTTTCTAACGGGATAACATCTTGGCTTTATTTCTGAAGAAGGTCCCAGTGCTGGTACCATGTCAGAATGAGCCATACAATGCAATAAAAATTGTAAATTTTATTTTGTAAAAAAATGACAGTACAGTAAGAACAAAGTTAACAATTCATTATGGGGTATGGTAGCTCTCAAAAAGGCTCTGCATTCATCTTAAAGTAACTATGCTGTTAATTTTTATTTTTTTTATTTATTTTCTTATTAATGCTTTATCAGAAGAAAAATAGAAGACAGTACAATTCAAAACTGTTTTAAAACATTCAGTCTAGAACAAAAGCAACACCGCCAGGGAAACAATGTTACAAAATGTTACACATATATACAACTTCAAGAAAATGACTACTCAAATAAGACCAAATAAACTGGATTATGCCTGATGGATAATTTTTCATGATGTAAGCCCACAGGCTCTTCAAAGACTAAATTCCCTAATCTGTAATAATTCCTCACTTTGGAACACATTTTGCTGAGCACTCAAAAACCCTATGACTTGCCTTAAGTAGCTATGCTTTTATGCATATTCACAATCGTTTTTATTGGTCGAATGGGGGGGGGTGGTGAAATTGACAGTACTGAGAATGTGCCAAATTTAGCAATTGTTTGGACTGGGCAGAAGTAAGATCCTGTTTTAGAATGAGAGTTGACATCATGGTGCATACTGTACTGGAGAAAAAAGAGGTGGTTCATTGCACACCCTGCATCATAGTACTGACTATATATTGAAGTTGTGACATTGCTTGTCTCAATGTGTTTTGCCCTATCAATTAACATTTCTTGTACCCTTTTAAACTTTGACTAAAGAGAAAAATTATTCCACTTTTGTTTTCTTCATTGTTTCTACGATAGAGCAAGCTAACACATTTGTTACTGCTTCAGTGTCCTGGATTTTAAGTAAAATGTCATTCATGTCCATTTGTCCTTTTGCTATCTCCCTTTAATTCTGCATTCTGCTGTGCTGCATTATTTCTGTTGCAATCATTGTTAAAACTGCTAAGGCAGCTGCTGTTACCACATGAATTTAACCTGCTTATGAGGCAGTATGTCAGATTATTGGTCTCATGTTGAATGCCCATTTTCTTGAGATGTTCATATTGCTTCATCCTTTATCTTTCCAATTTCCTTATATATTTAGGATGACTGAGAATATGACATAATGCTACCTCAGTTACGTGAGCCTCAACAGTTAACCAAATTTTTATTTAACCAACCTAAGGTCATGACCCCTTCCCAACAATTTTCTGTTGCATAATTACCATTAACATCATATTGCTATTCAGATTCATAGCTTTTCTTTTGCAATATAGTATTATTTGCATAAAATATATGTTGCTGCTATGGTAATATATGCAATGTATCTAATTCAAAAGTCAATCTGATGGGTTTTTTTATTATTTTTTGAGACATGAATGTGCAATATTATATTCAGCTGGTACTTTTGTATTTTTTATGTTATCACTGGGTACTATTTAAAATTTATTCACTGAGTTAAGTGTATGCATTCCTGTGCATTAACAACAAACAAACTACTCATATGCAATTTAAGCACCGGGTTCCACAATGCAGAAAAACATTGGCCATTTGACATTGTCTGTTTGTTCCATGAATTGAGCATGAAAACACATACAGAATATCCTTGATAGTTCTGGACGTCTTCTTGTCGAACAAATGCATAACAGCACACTCCAGTGTTTTGTCAAAAAGACAAAACAATCTTTATGGGTATCCTGCCTTCCCTTTCCTCCAGTCTGTCTCTATCTTCATTTCACAGTATGTTAGCCACTCTCTGTATATCGATTGTTTCAGTAGTGGTGAGAAACTAAAGGTAAACAAATGATGTGTTTTGGCCAAACAACAACTACCAAGCACACAAACCATTCTAGTTCAAGCACTGTATTTCAGCATTCGTTTTTTTTTCTCAAAATGCACAGAGAAATATTGAAATGCATGCTATGTTTCTTGCATACTGCTTCCTCATCCCCAGAGACATTCATGATTATCTAAGGATAATGTTATATATTCATTACAGATTTCTTTGCATTTTCAGGAAAATCATGAATTGTCCTTCAGTATTCCACATTAGTATACAATATTGTTGTTCTAGAGTGGCCCTAGTTTAAAATATCACATGGACATATTTCTCTTTTTTTTTTTTTCAATTTTTTTTTTTGTAATGTTTTTAAGAGCACAGTTAAGCATGGAACCAACTATTTCATGAGTCTATGTTAAAGTGCAATTAAAGAGAGTATAAAAGCATTTGTATTGTCAACATTATTGATTTTGTAGTATCAAGAGAATAAACAGAATTAATTAGGCTGTTTAAGGTCAAGTTTATAACCTGTAAAGTGAAGAAGTTATTTTATTGTTATAAAACAGAACAATTGTGTTTGTTGTTGTGGATGTGTTATGATGTCATATATCTATAGATCCTTTGAAAGGGTTCTAGCATGTCAGTCGTGAGACATTTCCCCAAGAGCTACAATGCCATAACCAGAAGCCTAAACCACTGCTTCACCAAAGAGCAGTGTGGTGGTAAAGCAAACTCGATAAAAGTTCAAAATTGGCCAGGCACACAGCACACTGCTATGATCCCTAAACAGCTACACGGACATAATATAACAAACAGAGACAGCCTTACTTAGGAGTGTCATTGATAATGTATCTATATATAACCTCACTAACTACATGTAATGCAATCTAATAATAAATTCAACTTTCATTTTTTAATCTCTCTTCACCTGAACAAATCTTGACTTTTTTGTCCACCACCATAACTCTTGTGTGATTATTTTTGTTTTATCTGTAAATTTTCCATGTCTTTATTCTGTACATTTTTTGTACATGTATAATCATTGTATCTATGCCTTAACAGTCCTTCATTACGGATGTATGTTATATTTGTAGTCTCTGTGGAGCTTTTCTCCTTGAGCCTCCTCTGAAAAGATTTTTCATTAGGCCCAGTCTGATGTTCCGGGTAAAATAAATAAATAGAGACTATTGTTCTAGTGATAAAGAAAGACTTTTACAGAGTTGCAACAAGGGAATTATGTACACCAATAACATATACATTAGGCGTCCTCCTGCTGAATGCTTGAAAAAGTTTGAGATCTTAGAAGCTCTCAACTAAGGGATCATAATTGCAATCATTTATAAAGTGCGTGTAACCTACCTATCCATTACATATTTTAAATGTAGGCTAGCTACCATAAAACATAGATAATTTGATAGTTTACAAGAGGTGGAAAAAAGAATTGTAATTATTAAATTGATAGCTAAGCTAGCCCATGGCAAGTTTGTCATTTGCCTAACTCTTGCTTCGGCTATGATTTTACATTTGGGATGTTAGATGCTATGGTGTGTAATGGTAGCCCAATTTTTAACTAAGCAGCAGACCAAGCATTTCTAAAAAAAAATTGTGTATATCATAGAAATATATCCAAAGTAATTACACTCAAATGTAATGATTAACATTTTTATTCAGAAAAATCAAGCGATTTAATAACTTGAGCAAGCAGGCCATCTTTATTGCATTGCTATGGGATATGTTTAAAAGAGCTGTGATAGTTCAAGTGATACTACATCTGTACTGTTATTGACATTGGTTATTTCACTCATATACTGAACACCAAAGTAAGCTATATAATTATTTATGTATAATTTCTTTCAAGACATCTTTACAGCAGTATCAGTAAATAAAATCTAAAACAGGGTTCTGTCTGTTCAAACACAAACTGATTCCTGGTCTTTAAAATGGAAAAGTTGAAAGAGAAAACAAACTATTAACCTACATAAAATATGGGTCTATATTAGAACATTGAAGTTTCAAAACTTTGAATGTTCTAATATTGAACCCTATTCAGCAAAAGCTGAAAATATTAAAGCAACAGAAAACCAAATTTTGTCCTAGGGAAAGAATTTGGTTGTCTGTTTCTGTTGCTTCGGTATTTTCAGCGCTGTGGTGGAAAGTTATGGGTCGGGTTCAGGTAAGTGTGCGATTGAGTCTTGGTTAGGTTAGTTAGGGTTAGGGCGTGGGTTAGGTATGTTTGCGATTGTGTGGACGTGAGGGTTATGGCAGGGTAGGTGAGTTAGGGTTAGGGCGCGGGTGAGGTGAGTGTGCGATAGTGACGGACCTTAGGGTTAGGGCTTGGGTTAAGGTAAGTGGATAGTTAGTGATGTTTGTATAGTTTAGTGTAGGGTTAGGTTAAGATTTTAGGTGTATGTGTGTGGATTGCTGTTTGTTTGGTGTGCTTGTGTTGTGTATATGTGTTTTGAAACAGCGATTTTTTTCCCCTAGGAAAAAATTTGCTGTTCTGTATGTTCGATGTTTTCAGCTTTCGCTGAATAGGGTTCGATATTAGAACATTTTAAGTTTTGCAACTTCAATGTTCTAATATAGACCGTAAAAATATATAAGGAAGCATCCTCACAAAGTGTAAATGTTGCTGCATATGTTTATTCAGCAGCCGAATGACCATCAAATGGGTAAAGTCATATGCCATGAGTTGTAAATCTCAAACTGATATGATGTATTTGGTGAGGAATGTGAAGTTCAAATCGGAATCATGTAATTAATTAATTGATGCACTGAAATAACTCCTCCCATATGAGTGCATTGCTATCAAGTGTATGACCATAAACGTTTTCCCAGGGTACATTGCCTCCACAGTAATTGTTTACCACTGTTTGGAAGACCACTCCCTTCACTCTGCCAATTTTTTTTTCTTTTCCAAGGCTACAGGTTCATAAGTGTATACCAGGCTAATGAACACTTGGGCTGTTATAAGCCTAGTTAAGCATCTCTCTACATCACTTGGTATACTTAGCCGGTCTTCCAACAAGTACTAATTAGACCCAACCCTGCTTAGCTTCTGAGATCAGACACACTCAGGATTCATGGCTATAGGCCATATTTAGTTATAGTTCATAGACAATAATGTGTGTATATTATAAAAAAAAGATCTGCCTTCATTAAAAACAGAACAAAATAAAAATGGAACAAAAGAGACCCTAACTAGTCCAGCTGGATTATTTCCTTATAGGAAATACACTTGCACAACATAACCTCAAAAGAAAGATCATGACCTGGAAATGTCACACATAGAGAGTTTTAGAAAGATATTTAAAGTAGATCAGGCAGTTGCTGCAAGGAAGTCATCAATTGAAATTATGGATACGTGCTGGAAATGTAAACACAGCTGTAAAAAAAAAAAAGTGTCACAGCCATGAATGGCAGCCGTCTGCCATAAGCACAGTTTTAAATCCAGCAAACTGAAAGCACCTAGTGATGAAGCAGTTGGCCATTTTTCCTCCTCTTTTTTTAACATAACAAAAAGCTGGTAATCTTTACTTCTGTCTGAAGATCTAGCCACATAATGCCGGAGCTGTGTGTGCACATATTTGTTACAAAGGAGGGATTCTCCTTGGCTTGCACAGTTAGAAGAGAAGAACAGTAGATGGATGTCTTCAATTAAACTAGACTTATGGCCATCTTTAACACAAAAGTAAGGTTTATAGGGAGAAAACTCCAGTACTTAAGGCAAGTCAAATCAGGAGGAGGATCAGACAAGGCCTGTAACTCTAACATTCTCATAGATGAGCTGACAGTCACCAAAAATAAAAAAGAAAGGTAAACAGATGAACATTAAGCTTTTTCCGAAGGAAAACAAATACCAGTGTATAACTGCATCATGTAATGCTGGTCAAAAAAGAAAAATATATATCAGTAAAATATTAAAATAAATTAGTGAAACTAGAGAGAGACATCATCATGAACCAGTATGGAAGATGCTGATTCCTACCTGAATGCAAATGGAGAAATGGCAAAGGCCCATAGCTTATACAGGTACAATAAGACCTTGAAAAAAGGTGACACTCTAATGTCCAGCAAGACAATTCTCCATTTGTGCCTACATGCTTTCTCTGCTAATGGACTTAAGTGATGATGGAGACAATTCTCAAGTATGATCAAGAGCTGAGTACAAATGAATAAGTCCAAATGTTTGCTTCAAGGCATGACTCTCTGCAAGTGATATTCCCACAGAAGTCTGTTGGTTGGTGCAGTGATAAGTAAAACAGCAGCAGGAGACACAAAGCTTTAATGATCTATGCAACCATTTGCTTTAAATTTCTGAATGACTTATTATCAAGTGAAAGTGATTAAGAGAAGATGGGGACAGGGCAAATACTCAAACTCATCTCTGTTCTGGTTATTGGGTGGCAAAAATCTCAGAAAATCAAGGAAAAGTAGGTTTGGAAATCACTGAGGATGATAATTTGTCAAATTTCCTGACCACAACAAACAGTAAACAAACTTGTCCCTTTACCACAGTGATTTTACACTGGTAGCTCGACTATTTAAAATTTTCGAGCCAGACTTTTTTCATCGTCTCTGATTTACTGCAGCTTCAGACAAAAATGCTACATTACAATTAAATAAGTTGAAGCGGTACGTGGTTGCGATAATATAAGTACTGATTTTACATTATGGGGTTTATTTGTCAATATCCAGTTCAGTGTAGACTGCCTGTTAGTGATTTTGTTGATTCTGGTGGAGCTTATTAGTTGGGTGAAACCAAACAGGTGACTAGGAATCCTTGGTGTTTCTGCTGTATATGGATTGCCAGTCATTATTTAAGTCACTTAAGATGAAGGTTTCTTGAGGGATGTTGTCAGATATCCAGTGTAGCATATTTTAAGCTGTGATAATGTTGTTGCCTGGTGAGATGTATACTGATGGGATACATATAGATTTATTTTGGTTAGTTTTGAGGTATGCAGTCAGAAGTTCAGTATTATTATATTTTGGGATATTTAGATGGGCTGGAGTTTGTATAAATAATAGCAATGCCACCTTCTCCTTTAAGATTTATATCCATTCTGAGTATGTTAAAACCTGGGGGAGTAAATTTCTTGTTAGTTATTTCTGGTTTTAGCCAGGTTTCAGTGGCAATTAGAAAATCTTGGGAGTAAAAATCTAGATATGCATGGATATCATGAATTTTGCTGCAGATGCTTCAGAGGTTAATGTTGAAAAAAATGAGGTTAATTGTATTACCCGATGGGAAAATTGTGCTAGGAGCATTGGTAAGTAATGTGTTGGCCATGGTGAGTAGTTGTCGTGTGGGTCCGGGGTTAGGGTGAATATCTCCACTAAGTTGCAGGATGGAAATGTGGTGAGTAGAGGTATGGAACCATTTATATTTGTATCTGACCTTCAGTATGACTGATAAAGTGCCATTCCTAACCTTAATATATCCATAGGATAACAGTTCTTAACATATATATATATATATATATATATATATATATATATATATATATATATATATTGCTACAGAGAAGGAGAACTAAACAGGTAGGGAAAGTGGTTTTATGTATGTGTGCCTGTGATGGAGATAGGATATGGTCTGGGAATATTATGCTAGTGAAGAGCGCTAGGGCTGTCAGTGTACAAAGCAGAAGCAATTGACTTATTGCCATTGTGAGTTGAGATGGTGAGAGTTTAGATGGTGGGTGGAAGAAGGTGGAGATTTGATGAATTGATGTCTGTATGGTATATTAATGAAAGAAGTGTTATGAGAAATGGAGAGAAAGAGGTGTGGTAAAGGTTGGGGGATGTGTGCAGGGTAGTGTATAGACAGTTAAGGTAGTGGGGTGTGGTTAGGTTGTGTGCAGAAAACTGTATGGTATGAGTTTGTAGGCAGGGGAAGGTGAAGAAGTGAGGAGTGTGTAGATGTGGTCCACTTGCCCTTGATCTATCCATAGGAATAAGTCAGAAATTCAGGGAGATATTACATTTCTGGAATAGATGACCATTTGGGTAGCAACTGTAGTTTGTCACCCAGAGCTGATAGTCAAAAAATATAATAAAATAAAATAATCAAAAAAAATATTTTGCTGAGCTAGTTAAGAAACTGCCTTTACTCTCAAGAGGGAGGTCTCAAAGTTGAAGACAGTTTAGAGTTTGTTCAGGCAGATGGTAGTACAGAGCCTGAAAAAATGTTTCTCCTAATATCATAAATTTGTAGGTCAGTTTAATGTAATTGTGGACAGCCTCTTTTATTTACAACTCCACATGTTTTGCTTCATGGCTGCAGAGGAAGATGTCCTATAAAACATCAGTACTAAAAGAGGTGTGTTAGACTAGAGAAGCAAGCCAGAAATATGATAAAGGAATTAATGCTAGAGTTTGGGGAAATTGTTCAAAGGGCCTTTGGAACATTTAGTAGATTTGTACTGGACGATAAAATGGTGTGGTTAAAGCTAATACTAATTAATGTATCTTGCCTTTAGAAAGAAAGAAAGGGATGTAGTTCATTCAATCACGGTATGTCTGACATTGCTTACTTTAGCATTCCTGGCCCTCAGACTGGTAGGCTGTATAAAGTCTTTGGTGATCAGTCTTCTGGTGGATCATTGAGACCTGGTGGAACTAGACTTGCTCTCTGACTTTCTAAAACATATTTTGGTGAAACGTCGGGGCAGATTATCATCCTTTCGCTGTAATTGTCTTGGCTCTCTTTTTGTATCATGCTTCATTTAGGATATTCAAGTTGATGGGAGAGTCGAGTGCTGGTGGAATTAATTCACTGAGTTGGTAGACAATGACTTCTCTCAGCAACAATTACTAATTGGGCTAAGAGGCATACAACTCAAATATAATGGGCCATTCATAGGACTCATCATTTTTTTGCATTGTTTTGCCCTTTCAGGTGTTTTTCCCATACAAAAGTCAGTAGCAAAAGAATTATGCAAAATATTTCAAGGCAGCCTTGAAGATGATGTGGGTCCTCAGGCATTAATATCAGCCAATTCACAGCTATTTTGCTTGCACAAGGGTAGGCTATGGATTTGGCCAGAACTGAAACCAGTGGTGAAACCACTAAAAAGACAAATAGATGAACTGCTGCTGCATTCATACAATACAGTTGCCAAAAGCAGGAGAACGCTAAAGATGTACTGGGGAGTAACAGTCAAAAGCTAGGTAATATCTGAAGTAATATCAGTACTATGGACTAACACTTGCTTTTGTTTTTCCAGGGCAAAAAATAATTTGGACACTGGGGTACTCACATGTTTTATGGACAGCAGGAAAAGTCCATATTTGCACAGAAGTCAGCTTGGAATTCTCTCTGCTAAGGTGAAAATTCAGTAGAATGACATTTCAGGCCATGTAGTACAAGAAGATGTTCTCATCAATTGGACATTGGGATAAAAAAATTTAGAACAACCCTGAGACTCACTGATCCAATTTGGGGAAATGATTTTGGTCTCATCACAAAAAACTGAAGTGTGTTTGACAGTTTTAAAAGATACTATCTACTTGAAATTTTAGATATCATAGTCATATGGTCAGAAATCATAGAAGCAAGTGGTATAGAGAAGAGGAATCATCAAATACAAAGCTAATGTCAGTAAATAAAACAGAAGGATGATAAAGGAAAAAGGGACAGTAAACTTTTGGAAAATGAAGGTATTATAATGGTGTTCATGTATAACAGCTTTGCATGGTGTATATATATATATATATATATATATATATATATATATATATATATATATATATATATATATACACACACATATATATATATATATATATATATATATATATATATATATATATATATATATATATATATATATAAATGGGGGAGGTTTGACAGATGTAAGCTTAAATATGTTTGCCTTACAAAACTTCTTATTGTTATAGGTTTAGAGGTGATTACTAGGCTAATCACACAACTGCCTGCACATGCCTAGCCAATAATACACAGGATATGACAATATTATATCTTCATTCCACAGATATGGGATGGGGTAGCATCAGCGTACTGGATCTTTGGATGTTGGAGCCTTGAGTCATTTTACAGACTGCCTCTGTCCATAAGGGATATGAGCAGCACCCTGGTTCCCAGTCCATTTATCCAAATTATTTTTGAAGAAAGTGAGTGATGGGCTTTGTTTTACTAAGAAGGGAAGTTTATTCCATAGATGAGGTAGCCTTTGGGATATGAATCTATCTCTCCAGCAAGTTCTGTTAGAGTCACAGATAAGGTTCAATTTAATGGAACTTGTAACCCTTGTATACTTTTTCTTGTAAATATGTAACATTCTCATCAAGACTGGATCAGAAAATGTCTTATAGGTCAGGCATAAGTCACCTCTCAATAAACAATATATGAGATGGAGTAAAGGAATAGAGCCTTTAGTTGGTGTGCATAAGACATGTGTCTTACACTTTGTATTTTTTTAGTGAGAAACCTCCGGGGCCACTCCAATTGGTCTAAGTGTCTGGTTAGGTACATGCATAAGAGAACATTGTACTCTATTATGGGCCTATTGGGGACCAAGAACAATGGCACTATGGCTTCCTTTGAACTTGATGCCATGCCTTTACTTATAAGTTGGGCCACACAGAAGGATTTCCTCACCACTGTAGCTACCTCGTGGTCAAAGTTTAGGTTACTACCTGTCTGTGTTCCTAGGTCACTCACCACTGGGTCTACATTTAGGGATGTGTTATCAATATTAAACACTTCAGGGATATCTGATTGACAGATGGGTATGATTATGCATTTTTTAGCATTTAGTTTCAGATCATGGTTTTTGGCACCAGTCATTTATCATTTTAGGCCTGTTTATAGGATGCTAACATCATTTGGGGATTCAGTGATTGCTCCCACCTTACAGTCATTGGTGAACTTGGTGAGCCAGAGGATCCCAAATTTGGCCTTCACTGAAGAAAAGTATATATCAAGCAGGAGGGATCTTAACACTAAGCTCTGTGGGACACCAATAGTAACAGGTTTCTTATCAGAAGTTGATTTAAGTTTATTTATTATTCCAGAGTGGGGGATTGTGTCAAAAACTTTGCTCGTAGTGACTTTCTTGAAGAAGTCCATCAGATTGAGCAGACAAGACCTCCCTTTGACAAATCCAAACTGGGTCTAGTCCAGTGTTTGGACATTTCCTTTGTCATTATTCATCAGGTCAAGGATAATTTTCTCCATGTCCTTGCAGATAAGACTGGTTAAGCTTATGGGTCTGTAGTTCACTGGGTCAGTTGATGGGCCTCCCTTGTGCAGCATGATGACTGTTGCAATCCTACATTCCTCTAAGACAGCCTGTCCAGAGGCAGTGGTTAAAGAGCATTTTTAATGGTCCTAATAGATTCTATTTTAATCTATTTAAGAAGCATCCTGGAATGTTGTCTGGACCCACAGAGGTTGTGTTTTTGGCTTTAGCGGGTGTAGCAAGGACGTGTTCTCTCATAATGACCAGTTGGGGGATGGTTTGGGGTATTTCTTTGGGTGTGGTATGAGGTGATGGGAGAAGAAGTTTGAACTGAACTTGTTTGTCAGCAGGTTTGTTACAGTTTTAGACTGGATGTAAGTGTTGCCATTCATGATTAACTTAGCACATTGCTGAGCATTTCTTCTGAGATTACAAACATAACTAAAAAAAAAGCCTTACAGTTATCTTTCACCTGGAAGGCTATTTTTTGTCTCGCAGTTTGTTTGAAAGATTTGACCAGCTGTCTCATTTGTTTGTTGAGACTGTTGAGTGTGTTTCTGGACTGTTTTTTTTTTCCTTTTGTTGAACAGCCTATTAATGCAAAGGGTCCACTGGTGTGGTCTATTTTTGTCAGTAATCAGAGGTTTGACTAGGTCAAGTACTGCTTCCTCAATGCAGCTATGAATGTGGGTGTACAGTGCTTTTGTGTACAGCTCAGAGTAGGTTTCAGGGTCATTCAAGTTCAGAGGGGATTGGGAGTTTAATAAGCTGTCACTTAGTTTGAGGTAATTGGCCTTAGCAAAGTTATTAACAAGGTCAGAGTGTGATGGGGGATCTAGGTTAGTTTTAATATTAAAGGAGATCATTTCTTGGTCAGATCTTATTAAGGAGTAGTTAATGCACTAGAGGGAGCAGTGAATCCACATGTTTGTGAGTACTAGGTCTAGAATATTTGAACCTCTAGTTGGGGAGCCAACTAGTTGCTTGAGGGTGTTTGCATTGACAAAGTCCAAAAACCTCTGAACAAGTCAATTGTGGGTCATATGAGTCTCCCAGTTTATGGTGGGGTAGTTGAAGTAATCCATATGTATGGTGTTAGGGTGAATGTTAAGAGATTCCAGTAGGTTTAGATAGAAGGTGTAATTTTCCAGACTCATGTTAAGGGATCTGTAGCAAGCAAAGATATGATAGGGGTCGCACATATGGTTAGTTGGGCATGGAGCACTTCAAGTGATTCGTTTTGTTGGATCAGTCTAGCAGTCTACTTGTCCTTTATAAACCTCTACTTTTTATTTTATCCTGAGCTGAGAGGGATCAAATTGTATGAAAAGCATTGTAGCATTTGATAGCTGGGGTACTTTGCATGGTTCTGAACTATATTTCCATGTCTGAACATATGCCTGTGTTCTTCCAGGAAGTGCATTTTTTTTTATTTAAACTCCTAACATTGAGAAGCAATACATTTAGGTAGTCAGAAGTGATTTTTATATTGTTGGAGGGTTTTAACAGCTTGGCACTACCTAAACAAGGCAATATGGAGATAGAAAAAGTAGTTGCCAGCATCAGGAAGCCAAGTGGAGACAAGTGCAAACCATCTTTGGCAAAGCATCATGGTTTATTGATCATGTCTCCCCAGGCTGGCAGATATTAGATCCCCTTCTTATGACACCAGAAAATAAGCCAATTGCTGAAATCAGTCATATTTTGCTGGTACTGTGGCATCATCACTGGTGAAGGTGGGATGCTACTCAAGGCTAGATTCATACCTGCCCGGGACACATATTGAGAGAGCTCCATCATGTCTCTCTTCATTTAGTCTAGAGAGGTATGTCTTTGGTCATTTAGGCCCACATAGACTATGACTCTGTCATACTGATACTTGTGGTTTAATGACCTAATTGCATGTGAGCTCTAGCAAATCCTGGCTCGACATTCACCTCCCTGTGTTCTTTTCCTTGTTTAGCCTGGTAAGGGGGATATCAGTATGTTTTATAATGGAATCTCTGACAAATGGAATGTTTGGCTGTGTGGCGTGTTACTCTATGGGCTTGGAAGTTGGGTTACTATGATTTTCAGAGTTATGTGTTGTGAGAGATCCTGTCTTTTTGAGAGTGTGTGAGACTATTGAGAGATGCTTTTAGGAGGTCCTGGAGGTTTGAGAAGATTACATGTCAGTACCTTCACATATGTGGGTCTATGTGTTTGTTCTTTGTATTGGTAGTGAGTGTTTGAGTGTAATGCTGACAATCTGGTTTGCATTTTTCGTGTGTGTGTATGTGAGAGATTTACCCCAATGTCATCATGTATCTACATCTCTTACACACTGTGTCTGTCTGTTGTAAAATTTACTGATTGTCAGTGAACAAAAAACAATTACTACACTACCTCAGAATGCCCATGTCCTCCAGGCCAGAAACAGGGATGACAGGGAATTGCCTGTCCATTATACTAGATCATTTGAAGATGGGAAGGAGTATGGGAGAGTTACTTAAAGGTCTAAGTGAGAGTGTTTATTGGTGTACTATAGGATTACCTGCAGTGATGCTGCCTTCTGTGCAAACTGACAGCTCTTTGAGCAGCTATGAACAGTGGGAAACTATGGAGAGTGTTTCCTGTCGAGGATTTTAAACTGGAGAGGTTTGCTTATATACAAGGCATGGGTAACCATGATTGTGCATCACGCAAATGTGAGGCTTTTAAACAGGCAGGATGAACAAACTTTACACAGTTAAGCCCTCAGGCCAATCAGATAAACACATAATAAGCATTCCACCAGCAGTTTCCAACTCAGACAAGTTGAATCAGCCTTCTGCCCCCACCAGAGTACAGAATAAAAAGTCCACTTAATGTAAAATTAACTTGCTTTGAGCTCAAGTGCAGTAACACTTACTTTACAACAAAAGGCAGAGCTCCTGCAGTATCAGGAATCTTTGGAAATAAGTTCACAAACTTCTACAAACACAGAAAGACTTTTTAAAACTTAGAAATATCTTGGCAGACTTAGGAGAACCTTGGCAAACTCAGAACAACTTTTGTAGTATCAGAGGAGATTAGGAAATATCACACTTCTGTTAAAATAACCTGAGAGTGGTACATTAACATCAAATTACATTTCTTTATCAAGTGAAGGCTGAAAAACAGTGATAATGTCAACCAAATCAATGAATGCAGCACATAACTATTAAATAACACTGAGTAAGAGCAAGTGCAAAAAATAAATAAAGAAAGAAAATAAATACATACTTATATCAGGTTTGTAGGTCTACAAATGGTTTTTGAAGCAAAACAAGGTCTTGTAATCACAGGTGTCCAAGCCAGATACAGGGAATCTCTGAAAAATGAGCACAGTCTCACAAAAAAATGTAAGACTTTTATACCAGCAGGATGAAAGACTTTTGCACAGTTAAGCCTTTAGGCCAATCATATAAACAGACAATAAGCCTTCTACTAGCAGTTCCCAACTCAGATGGATTTAATCAACAGGTTGATCCCACTACAGTGCAGAATAAAACTCTCTTAATGTAAAACAAACTGGTTATGATCACATGTGCCATAACATATGTTGTACAACAAAACACAGAACTCCTGCAGTATCAGAAATCCTTAAAAAAAGTTTACAAGCTTACACAAACACAGAAAAACTTTAAGAAACTTACAAATATTTTGACAAACTCAGCATATCTTCTACAGTATCAGAGGAGGTTAGGAGATATCAGAATACTGTTAAAACAACCTGAAAGCAATACAGTAAAAACAGATGCATTTTTTAAACAAATGAAGGCTAAACAATAGTGATAAATTCAACCAAATACATAAATGCAGCACTGAACTGTTAAATAACACTGAGATAGATAGAGCAAGTGCATAAAAAAATACTTATATCTTTGTAGGTCCACAGATGGTTTTAGATGCAAAGGACTCAGTAGTGAATGCCTCAGGTTAAAATACAATAATATAGATAGATCTGAGAGGAAAATATAGTAGCAAGAAGTAGGATAGAAAATACATGGTGGACATAGTATAAGGTCTCTCCTCAGGTAGGCAAAGGAAAAAAAAAATAAAGGCGTGCAATTGCAAAGTTAGTGGGTAAGGAGACACAATAAGTAACACTACTTGGGGGTGGACATGTAACAATTCTTTATCAGGGGAATGATCTGACATTATTTTGAAGCTTGGAAATCATACCAGTTGGCTGAATGATTTTATCATAGTGGGAAACGAGGCACCCCAAGGAGAGCTGTTACAGCCTCCAAGGAAGATAACGCAATAATGATATGATTGGAATTATGTTTGGTAAAATAAGATCAATGTAATCAGTTTGGGGAGCAGGTTGCAGCCATGGGGGAGGTAATACATTACCACATGAATAGATTTCTAGAGTAGCTGTAATGTTCACACATCAATCAGGTAAAAGTCAGCTCAAAATGAAAGAGGAGCCTTCACAGTTGAATGAATAATTTGAATGGTAATCAAAGCTGGAAGTTACCATTATCAATGATATGAATTAAAGACTGATATGTTACATTGCTTTTAATATAAAATATGTTCAAGGCATATATTAATGTACCAGCCAACACAATTTAATAGCACTAGTTGATCAAGGGGCCGTTTCACTTGCACAGTTTCTTTGTTTGCTTTAGCATTGACGTAAATGTCTAGCTTAGAGCACAGAAATACTTTCTGAAGTGAAATAGTTTTTTCCTATAAATACTTTCTGAGGTTGTTTGTTTAATTATTTATTTATTTATTTTTACATAAAAACAAAATGATTATTCTATTAGATTAGATAGGCACTTCATTGGGACTGGTTGTTTTGCATTTTTGGCTAGTCTACCAAGAATTATTATTATAAATGAACCATTAGAAATCTCTCTAGGTTAGTTGCAACTAAATGCATCTTCTAAACTGATTACTAGAAAACTCAAGTATTTAGTAACATACTTGCATTTGCAGAGCTGAAGTATATGTTAGTTACTTGAACAGCCAGGGACTTTACCGTAGTAGCATTGTGTTTAGGCAGTTTAGTACACAAGCAGTATGGAGGCTGTTCTATTCAATATGTGACTGTTTTTACATAGACAAAATAAATAGCTTGCTTTATAATTTTAATAAGAAGAGTGGCACTTGCAATCCAAATAAATTATGCCAAGATAATTGTAACTACAAATGAAATTATGCCACAGGTACTAGGCATATACAGTAGCCTACAAACAGTTGATAGAACAAAGCAAAGTACATCCGTGTGGTGTATATGTGCTAAATGCATTATCCTCTTATTAGCTACACAGTAGGAGCAACATATCACAAAATACTGGAGTAATGGAGCATGCTAGTATCATGCCAAATGATGACTTAGCATACCAGTGCTCAGAAGAACATTTTGAACCACTGCAAGTAATTATCTCAGTACTTTGCCAAAACAAACGTAAAGGAAAGGTAAACAACAAGTACTAAATGACTGGGCATTTTGTCAAAATGACAGAGTCTTCTTTCTGTAAAGTTTCAGGCCTTTTGCCTGCCGAGTAGTTGACCTGCACATGGATTGCACATCACAGCATTACCAGCATGATGATAAAAAGCAGGTGCGTGGAGACTAATGCAACTTCATAATGTCTCATTATAAAACTCTGTATGCAATTATGAAAAAGTGAATTTGTTTGGATATAACATTTATTTGCTTTAGGAGCTGAATGCAAATTGCTTCAGAGTATCTGTGATGCTGTTGTTTAAAAAATAAAATAAAACAGTGTGTATTTTAAAAACAAGCAGTGATGGTTTCTACTGAAAGTTTGATGGAAGATGGGAAGAGGTCTCAGTATGTATTCTGGTCAGGGCATATGCAGTTTTGAGTTTGTTTTTTTTCACATAAGGGGTCTTTATTGGTAGGGCCTAAAATATAGAATATGAGCTTTTATTGTAAATGTGTAGATGGGAATCACTATACAAATTAAAATGGTGGTCCATTTTAGCAAGGAACTATTTGGTTAGACCAAATGTGAAAGAGGTTTGAGACAATGTAGTTTAGATTTATTCCAAGATTGTTCTGGCTATGTTGACAAGATATAATTATTGAATATAGTATGTTAAAAAGGACCATGTGCTGCAGTTCATGTTGGCAAAATGAGGAAATGTTAGAGTGAGACATGTCTGGGATCAGTTAGAAAATGCATGTAACTGTAAACTGTAAACAAAGTCATTTGGACTTCATCTGATACAGTTACGTGAATTAGGGCACACTATTCTTGACAATGAAGTTTGATTGCTTTCTATGTCATGCAACGAGGATTTATACCAAAATGATATAGACTGGAGTAGATAAAATTATCTTAAGTTTGGCACATGAAAAACACACATGCACATATACATTGACACTCAATAAGATGGACATAATCAACGTGGTGAGCTGAATTGCACTGTTTCAGCCATTACAATAATATGAGGAAGGGAATATCTTCTGTCTTCTTTCAGCTTTTCCTGGTTAGGGTTTGCCACAGTGTATCACTGGTCCACTACTGATTGGCAGTGGAGTTTTACGATGCCGAGTTGCAAGCCTGCCACCCAACCTTCACAGAAGAATGCATTGCAGTATATATTATCTAGTTTGCAGTATGTTTAGCTCTCTTTCAGGAAAATAAACCAGAACTTTCATGGATGAAGATTCTTGAGACATGCTTGGCTCATTTAAAATTAAATGGTGTTAGCCTCATTTAATCAGGAGGGCTGAAATAATTTTAAATCTTGCCTGATTCTGTCATATCATAAAAGTACCAGGTTTGCTTCACTTTGTTGGATGATTGAATTTTGTACCATGTTTGGCTCATTTAAAACAAACAGATCATGCTTGACCAAAGGAAAACAGCAATTTTTCACCATGTTGAGTGCATGTGAAAAATAGGACAGGCTAACCCTGATCACAGTAGAAAATTTGATTTAAACCCAGTCATGTACCCCAAAGCCATAGCAGATAACATTATTTAGATCAAGTCAGGCACCCTGTGTCTAGTTAGAAGCAATGAAATAGTTTTAATCAATGCTTACTTCAATTAAAACCAGGAAAAAGACAAACTTTAAAAAAAATGGAGTTAAGCCATGCTTATCTTTTGTGGGGCAAAACAATGTAGTGCATGCTTAACCACCAGTGTTGGACTGAGTCAGTGCCATATTTTGGTAATTAGAGCCAAAATGATGAAAGCCATGCTGGACCAAAAGGGTGGATTTGATTTTTTAGTTATACATAACTTAAATAGAATTAACTTATTCTGGACATGCTTGTTTACAGTGGATGAAATAGCCAGAGTCATCTTTTGCTTAGTTTATGTTGATAAAGGTTTGGGATTTTAAAGTGAGTTCATTTAATATTAGGGGTATCTCTTAAATGGAAAAGTTCTAGGAGGATTCGGTCTGGTTTTAGGGGAATCTCTTAAATGGAAGAGTTCTAGGAGGATTCGGTCTGCCTTGAGAATGAGATAAATGGGCATATTACACATTGTTAAAGATGATGGTCCATGGATTCCACCCATTATTTTATGTACCAAGCTTGACATTATATATTCATGACTTGTGGAAGACATTTATTTTAGAGGTTGAGAGGTCTACATCCCCTACTTTACCTCACATATTTCTGTTTGGGGGTGCCTAGAAGTCAATTTTCTGAGAAACATTCTTCAGTTAATGATGATGGTGTCTTACAGTCACAGACACTATTATTGAAGAAGTGAAAGTATTCTTCAGTTAAATATTAGCACTGGATAGACTTAGGCATGTGAATATTGAAGTCCCTTGTTACAGTGAATTGTTGTGAAGCCTAGAAGTTCACCTAAGAGCAAGCAGAAGGAGGATAGGGAACCAATTATATCTTCTGGATTTCACCTTCGTATTTATGTAATGGGAGTTGGATGTTGTTTTCATTTAAAGCTTACCATAAAGGGGCTTCCAAGTAAAGCTGTTTGATATTATACCTTTCAATTTCATGGAATCAGTTTAGGTTTTTTTATCATTGTAAATGGATCTCAGTCATATGCTAATGTTACCTCTCATCTTATCGACTTGTGTGTAATACTGTTGTATTGTCCACTTCCTGTAAACATAGACTCATGTTGGAAATGTCATGTTCATTTTTGTCTTTCCTTGCTGTTTTCTGCATTTTAGCAACATGTTTCATCTGATCTACATCAAAGCTGTTATTTATGTTGTTATGCTTTTGAGTCTTTTGCCTCTAAATGGTTTTGTTTAAGTAGTTTAACTATAAATACATACATAGCTACAAATATTTCAGGCATGGGCAATAATGCAATTCTAGCCTGCCAAAGTACCACAATAGACATTCCCATAATAAATGTTCTGGTTGTTTTTAAAAATATCTAAACTAGTGGTTACTTTAATATAATTTGATAGTCTTTTCCATATATCAACTTCTGTCTCAGAAAACCAATTAGTACAGCTCTCATTCCCATATAATCTCCCTCATAGGTTGTCTGATGACTCTGTACCAGATAATTCAAAGCATTTCCAGAGCCAGTTGTCTAAATGCTCTGTATACCTGAATAAGGTATCCTTTACTCTTTTCTATTTACTTATGCTTGTTTCTAATAAGGTTTCCATATTATTATTCCGTACTCTCATACGGGTCTGATTTAACTTATAAGTACTCTCTTCATTTCCGATTTCATAGACTTTATACATTTTTTTTTTGCAGCCTTTCATTTTAAACCACCATTAATCAACTGGTCGATGTGCTAAAAAAAAAAAAAAAAAAAAGCTGGATCTATCCATATATCCAGGTCCTATGTGCTGTGTTAAATATTTACTTTTCAATCTGTTTTCCAAATTTCATATGCTTAGTTTTTCATTTATTTATCAGCATATTGTACTCCTTTGGCCAAATGGTCAATTTAGTCAAGTTCTTTTGCAGACATGCCCTATCTGTAACAGATATAACTGGTTTACCCATTTCCAAGTAATCTCCATATAGACATCTCAAACGAGAAAGACAGAACATAAACAATTATGGACCTAGGACAGAGCCATCTTGGACATTTTGACTGTAACCCAGAATTTCACCTGTCTAATTGCTGTGCAATACTTGCCATGCCCTATTTATAAGCCATGCAGCTAAACATCTTATCAAGATTACATCAGTACCTAGTTGTTCTAATTTATTGATCAGTGCTTTCTATATAACCTTATCAAATGTGAAGATAAGTCTCTATAACTTGCATCACAGCACGTTTTTCCATTTATAGCTTTTATTATAGAATATCATTTTTAAGTCCAAACCTTTCAAATTTTGACAATTTATTCAAAATAACCTTCTCCTTTACTTTTCCCAGCAAGGAAAAAAAAAACTTGAACATCTGTATGATTCTAGGTTTGTCCCATTCTCCTTTCCTTTAAATTGAACATCTGTATGATTCTAGAGTTTTCCCATTCTCCTTTCCTTTAAATTGAACATCTGTATGATTCTAGATTTGTCCCATTCTTCTTTCCTTTAAATTGAACATCTGCATGATTCTAGATTTGTCCCATTCTTCTTCCCTTTAAATTGAACATCTGTATGATTCTAGATTTGTCCCATTCTTCTTTCCTTTAAATTGAACATCTGCATGATTCTAGATTTGTCCCATTCTTCTTTCCTTTAAATTGAACATCTGTATGATTCTAGATTTGTCCCATTCTTCTTTCCTTTAAATTGAACATCTGTATGATTCTAGAGTTTTCCCATTCTCCTTTCCTTTAAATTGAACATCTGTATGATTCTAGATTTGTCCCATTCTTCTTTCCTTTAAATTGAACATCTGCATGATTCTAGATTTGTCCCATTCTTCTTTCCTTTAAATTGAACATCTGCATGATTCTAGATTTGTCCCATTCTTCTTTCCTTTAAATTGAACATCTGCATGATTCTAGATTTGTCCCATTCTTCTTTCCTTTAAATTGAACATCTGTATGATTCTAGATTTGTCCCATTCTTCTTTCCTTTCCTTTAAAGACTGGTTTAACAAGTGCTTTTCTCCAATCTTGAGGAATCTCTCAGTACTTCAGTGACCTAGTGGATAGCAATATAATTGTACTGTAAGTCCATGCTGAAGTGTTCTAAAGTCATTATTTCTACTTCTGTCACCTCCATGTGCTTAATATGGGTCCAGTTTGCATAATTCTTTTTCAGTATAATCTATTTTAATATCAGTGCCTGAATGTTATTAACATATTCATCCTCTCCATAGTTGAGCCAAACTGTTATGCATAATATTTTGTAAATATATTTATAATTGTCTGTGTCTGAGAATAAATTTAAAAATCTCCATGGAATGTATCAGTTTATATGAACGTCAGCCTGTGAAGCACAGCAGTAAATGAAAGTATCAGGAAAATGTCTCTGTTGTAGTTGTGGCAGAGTAGGCAATTGATGTCTGCCACCTACAGAAGCAAAGAAAAGTCCTTCAGTGGAATGATGTGCTTAATCATAGTCATATGTCACAACTGGTGGCATCATGATTGACCATATCTGATGCTTAATCATCAAAATGTCAGATGATTATCAAGAATCACCCTACCATCTGACCCGCTTGACACAGACATTCCCCGCACTCCATGCAGATGCACATGTGATGTATGTAGTGATGTCAAAAATGAAGAAGAGCGTTTACAGGGCATGAAAGATCAAGCCACCTTTACTGAATGGACCAAAGCAGAGGCAGATAAGGGTCTTCTATGAAAGGATGGATTTAATGCAATCTTCAGTGTAGTTAGAGTAAGTCAGATGACCCTTAGGAAAGGACAGGCAATTATGAATATTATCAGTGAAGTATTTATGATTGTCTATTGCTGATAAGAACATAAAGTCCCACTATATATATATATATATATATATATATATATATATATATATACATATATATATATATATATATATATGTGTGTGTATATATATATATATATATATATATATATATATATATATATATATAATAAACAAAAGCAAATGAATCCCTTATCTGAATTCCTTAGGAGCTCCACATTTCTGTTATTAAGAAAAGTATGAATTAGCACCCAAAACCACTCAATGGATTTATTCTTAGAGGTAGGATGTAAACCTCTCAATGACTATACCAGAAACAATGCAGTAGCTATCATGGTAGTCCAAAAGGATCTATTGTTTAATGGTTTCAATAAGAGTAGAGTAATTGATGATGAGTAGTGCAGAATGTGACATTTTATGGAAGAGTAGATCATAAATCCCTCATGACTGAGGCCTCCTGCCTTGTCATGAGATTTAAACCAAACTGTTACACCTGCAGTAGTACACAGTTACAATCAAATGATTCATTAGGAGAATCAATAAGGCCCCTGTCCTGAAGGCATTAAATCAGAAGTAGGCAACTCTTGATATTAACCTCTGAGATTGAACAAAGCCCTGCCAAGTGGAACACATTGAAAAGGAGAATTTAGAGGCGCCAAAACTAGCTGAGGTAAGCTCCAGACCATTTCAATGATTTCAGAGATGATATCAAAGTATCTGCCACCTTGAATAAAATCAATGGTAAAATAAAAGGAGACCTTCCAAAGTTATCTCCACCAAGTTAATAGATGATCAGTATCTTCAATTTAAAATGAAAAAAAAATGAAATAAACACAAGTTTTTTTTTAGCTTTATTTTAAATTGTATCTGGCAGTTGCCCACTACAGTACCTGTAATGAGGTTAGGATGGGTGATGTGAGACACAATCGTTTCTGACAGCATGAAAGTTTTAATGAATTGCTGAATGTTGATAAATGTTTGTATACCAAGTGCTTAAATTAAAGTATGGTAATTGTTTTTACTGCTGTCCAATAAAGTTTCTGGCCTAAGAACTGTGTTGTTGAGCTAAAGTAAGAATCTGTGTGTGTGTGTGTGTGTGTGTGTGTGTGTGTGTGTGTGTGTGTGTGTGTGTGTGTGTGTGTGTGTGTGTGTGTGTGTGTGAACTATATGTCTGTGTATTGTGCTATAGACCTTCATAGTAAATGCTGTGAGGCTTATGAAATTACAATGTGAAGGCATGTTAAGTGGAAGTTCCACACATATCCTGAGTGAATAAAGCCCCACCCCTATCAAATGAACAGGTTGGCCAGACACAAGGAATCAAACATGCTGGTCTCTCTTTCAGAGACAGGGAGAAATTTAGACAGACATAGAGGCTTGGGATTGCTGAAATGGAGCAAGACTTTGGTCTTGCAATTGGGAGAAGGACCTGTAATAAAGACTCTGAGTGAGTATGTGGAGACAGATGAAAAACATTCGCCTCTTATAAAAAGGAATAGAAATATAATGTATTGAAGAACGATCTTGTGGTAATATACAGAGTAGAATGGAATTCAACACTTGCACCTATATCCCTTTTCATTATAATATTTTTTATTATAATATTTCTGGTAGGCTGCATCAAATGGGTGCATTGTAGTCTAGTGTTGCTACTATGGAAAGTAAAATCTTATATGAGGCCGAAATCTCTGAATGTCCTAAAGGAGCTGGTGTTGATTATGCTGAATAGCATCACTTGAGTGTTACATCAGATTGCTAAGAAAAGACAAACCTACTAAAGAGAGTTGCAGTATTAAAAATAGGCATGCTTTGTCACTGAATATGCATCGTTTGGTGAAAGGTAGATCCAATAATAGAAATGAAATCACATTTATAGGTTCATAGGTCCATACTAGGCATTCTGCCCTAGGGCATTTACAAGCCTAGCCAGAGTTGTTTGGCTTACGCCCCCTTTGAATTGAGTTTATTGTGCCCTTTTTAAGGTTAGATTACTGTGCCTCTGTCCAGCAGTGACACAGAAGTAATCCCAGGGGTAAACCTACGATCACCCATCCACTCATCAAGACTCCTCTTGAAGATGGTCAGTGAGGGGCTCTGCCTAACACGGACTGGGATTATATTCCAGAGTGAGGTGAGCCTCTGGGTTATGAATCTGCCCCTCCAGCTTGTCCTTTTTATTTCTGTGTTGAGGTTTAACTCCCTCAAGCACTTAGCTCTAAGGGATTTGGATTTACTGAGGTGAAGCATGTCCATTAATTCTGGGTTGGACATAGCTTTATACGTCAGGCATAGGTCGCCTCTAAGTAGGTGGTATGCAACTGAGTAGAGCTGAAGTTTCTTTAACCGAGCAGCATATGGCATCTGTTTGAGTCCCTTAATCCTCTTTGTGAGGTACTTTTGGGGTCTTTCAAGTTGCTACAGGTGTCGGGTTAGGTACATCCCAAATGGGGCATTGTATTCTATTATGGGCCTGATGAGGGATGAATAAAGGGGTACGATGACCTCCCTTGATCTAGATGTGAATCCTTTCATGATAAGGTGGGCTATATAGAAGGTCCTTCTAACAATTTTGGCAATGTGGTTGTCAAAGGAGAGATTACTATCAACTTGGGTACCCAGATTCCTAATTACTTCTTTCGTACTTAATGGATTACCACCTATGTGGTAATTTGTGGGCACTTTGTTTTTGCCAAAGGGTATGACTATACACTTTTTAGCGTTTAGCTTCAGGCCATGGATCTGGCACCAGTTGTCTGTATCTGTGAGACCCTTTTGGAGGATGCTTGTATCAGCTGGAGAGTCAATTATGGCACCCAGTTTGCAGTCATCTGCAAACTTGGTCAGCCACAGTCCTCCCGTGTTAGCCTGTACCTCAGAAAAATATATACTGAATAAGAGAGGTCCTAGGACTGAGCCTTGTGGGATGCTACTTGTAACTGGTTTCAAGTCTGACATGGCTCCAGCAATCCTGAGCATGTGGGTTCTGTTTTTGAGCCAGTTTGCAACCCATCTTGTGATGTAGGGGTTTATATTTAAGCTGGAGAGCTTATCTATGATGCCCGAGTGGGGTATTGTGTCGAAGGCTTTTGCGAGGTCAAGGTAGGCTGTGTGGATTACCTTCCCTTCATCTATGGCCTTGTTGACTGTTTCAAAGAAATCGACCAGGTTTAAGAGGCAGGATCTGCCCTTGACAAAGCCGAATTGGGTAGGATCCAGTGTCTGTATGTCCCCAATGTCATTGTTTATGAGTTCCATGATGATCCTCTCCATAGCTTTGCAGACCAGGCTAGTCAGGCTTATGGGGCAATAGTTTCCAGGGTCCGTAGAGGCACCATCTTTGTGGAGTGGGACCACTGTTGCTGTACACCATTCTTTGGGTACATATCCTGTAGTAAGGCTGAGATTGAACAGTAGTTTTATGTTTGGGTTTAGTTCTTCTTGCCTTTCATCTAGGACACAACCCGGGACACCATCTGGTCCCATTGATGCTGTGTTTTTTGCTTTGGAGAGAGCGGCTTTCACCTGAGCATCTGAGATGTTTGGGGGGGCAGCACTCTGCTGGGATAGTTATTTGCTCTTTTGGGGGGGAGTTTGCACTGAACCTGTCTGCCAGGATGTTAGTAATATCTGTGGGTTCAGTGTATTTTTTGTCATTTTGGATTAACTCTGAGCATATCTGGGAGTTGCATCCCAAGTTCCTAACATAACTAAAGAAAGCCTTGTGATTATCTTTAGTATCCTGTGCTATTTTTTTCTCGAAGCTGGCCTTAGAGGATTTTATGAGGGATCGTAGTTTCTTGCTAGTACTGATCAGAGATGCCTTCCCTTTTTCGGACTTTGCTCTATCATGTAGTAGCTTCCTCCTTCTGTTGTACAGCCTATTTATGGTTGGGTTCCACCAGACTGGACGCCTGCCTTTGGAAGATTGGGTCTTGGTTTTGTTTGGGATAGCATGATCCATGCATTCCTGGAGGTGTCCATAGAATGCGTTTATAAAGGATTCTGCCATTTAGGCCGTAGTTTCCACTGGCGCGGGGGCCTTGAAGGATTCCACCTCGGTTTTGAGAAGTGTGAAGTTTGCTTTTGAGAAGTTTTTCACTGTGGCTTTCTGGGCTGGGGTGGGGTCGGGATGTGGATATCCAGTGACATTAGGTTGTGGTCCGATCTTACCAATGAGGGGTATACCTCTGGTATGGAGCATAGAGTCCCCATGATGGTGATGACCAGGTCCAGTATGTTTTCCCCTCTTGTGGGGGTGGTGACTAGTTGTTCCATAGCATTTGAGTTTATAAATTCTAGGAACCTTTGGGCTAGGGTGTTGGGGCTTGAGTAATGCTCCCAGTCTAGGTTTAGGTAGTTGAAGTCACCCAATATAATGGTGTTTGGAGAGATCTTCATATTTTCCAGTGTTCTCAGGAAAGCCGATTGTGATTCCTGATTTTGAGAGGGTGGTCTGTAACATGCTACAAACTGAAGGGCAGTTTTGCCCACTGTTAGTTGCACATGGATGGTTTCTGATGCTTCATGCAACGCCACTAACCTGGAGGTGTGGGTATCTTTAATGAATATGGATACTCCTCCTCCTTTTGTGGTTCAGTCTGAGTTTTGGGACTGAAAAGCATGATATGAGTTATAACCTGGTAGTGCTGGGTTGCTCTCTGGAGCCTTGAACCAGGTTTCCGTCACTGCACATATATCGATGTTCTCCATACTGAGGAGCATGCGTGCATCTTGAGGTTTAGACTTCTGGCATTGAGCAGCATTACCCTTAGTTTCTTATTCATTGCTTTGACTATGGAGGTGGGTTTGTCTTTTGAGCCTTGCCTAAAAAAGGCACTATGGGGGTGGCAAGAGCCTTTGCCAATATCCGAAAGCCCAGGGGTGACAGGTGCAAGCCATCCCTAGTGAAGCAATGTGGCTTGTCGAGCATGTCATCCCAGGCTGACAGACACTGGATCCCCTTTGAATGACACCAAAATTTTAGCCAATTGTTAAAATTGATCATTTTGTCTTTATACTGTGACATCATTCTAGGTGAGGGTAAGATGCTGCTAAAGGTCAGGGTCATACCAGCCTTGGCTACATGATCAGAGGTCTCTGCTGCTTAGGCAGATTTTTATTTAGAGCCTCTGAGTATGTTTTTGTGTGTTTATGTGTATGGTTTGCTGTTGTGGTAGTACTATGTGAGACTGGATTTGTGGTGTGTGAGGTTACCTTCTCCTTCTGACTGGTTGCACCAGTTGTGAGTTGAGAGAGCTCAACCTCCAGTTTGGCTATATGGTTGCATCTCGCACATGTATTTGAACTTGTTGGGAGGAGGAGAGGGTTGTCTGTGTACATGAGGCAGTTGTAACATTGCCTCATGATACCCAGATTCACCAGCTGGACTGGAGAGGAAACCATTGACTGACCTCTGGACATGCTAGAATAGTATAGGGAAATCTTTTATCACTGAAAAAAGGAGCAATAGGGGACAAGGTACTCAAAGTGAGTATATGAGGATATAGTGCTTTTAGTTTACCAGTGCTAACTTGTAAAATAGCTTAAACTAGCAAGTGCAGGGCTTTAGATAGAGAATAGGGTGTTTAATTTGAGAGATAGAGCAGTTCTAAGGGAAAAAGTGAAGAGCAGACTTTGTGGAGCCGGGAATAGTCTAAACCTGATCAGTGCCTGATGCTGCACAATCTTGCAAAACCGCGCTAAAGCGGGTTTTTATACAGGGGGCTTGAAAGAGCTAGAAATTAGCCCAAAACGGCCAATAAACTACTGGATTCTGTGGTGAGATCACACCTCCAGGGACAGATAGGCTGCTCAAAGCTTCCCACTCCCACTGGTGAACAAAGAAGCTTCCTTCTGTCCAAGTAAGGAAATGGGCAACACAGGAACTATACCAAAGTCCAGAATGCAGCAAAGCCTGAATTAGGGACTATTCTAGGTCAGGAAAGGCAGGAAAAATTATATATATATATATATATATATATTTTTTTTCTTTTTTCTTTTTTTCAAAGAGCAAACAGCAGAAATTCACAGTAAATGCTTAACACAGGCTAGTGCACTTGAGTGGGCAGCCTCAACAGGTAAAATACAACAAAGAGACAAACTTTTAAAGTGCAATTAAAAAAAAACAGTAAAAACAGCTCAAACAGGTAAAATAGCAGATATAACTCGCTTTTCGGTGAGAAAGGACGGTCGCAAAGGTAGTAGCAATAAAATTATACTTATATCAGTTTAGCAGTCACTCTTTTTTGCCTCTCTGCTGCTAGTACCACTCTGCAGGACCACGAGGAGCTTTTGCTGAGTAGGAACAAGCTAAAAACCATGCTAAAGTGGGTTTTTATACAGGGGGCTTGAAAGAGCTAGAAATTAGCCCAAAATGGCCAACAAACTACTAGATTCTGTGGTGAGATCACTCCTCCAGGGACAGATAGGCTGCTCAAAGCTCCCCACTCCCACTGGTGAACAAAGAAGCTTCCTTCTGTCCAAGTAAGGAAATGGGCAACACAGGAACTATACCAAAGTCCAGAATACAGCAACACCTGTATTAGGGACTATTCTAGGTCAGGAAAGGCGGGAAAAAAAATATTTTTTTGTTTTTTTTTCTTTTTTTCAAAAAGCAAACAGCAGAAATTCACAGTAAATGCTTGGTGTTCTACATTTGTTAACTCAGCTTTAACCAAACTGATGACCCTAAAGCAGGAATCCATGCAGCAAAAGATTGTGGGTAGCATAAGATGACTTATGAAATGACAAGAAAATGCTTGTCTTTGACTCAGGCATATTGTCAATCATTATCTCAACAAGAGGAATGCTGGGAAGAAAAATAACATGGAGACAGTTAATACATTGGCCAGCCGAAGTAAGGTCTGGTTTGCTGATGTGGCTAATCCCTATAAGACTGTGATAGTGGTAGCCATGAGATATTGTGCTTCTTAATGACTACTGTTGGCCATGTGGAGTGGAAATGTCAGGACAAGTATCTACAACTAATCCATGTGAAGAAAGCAGTGAAGACTATTTTAGAAAGTAGGGCCACGAATGATGAAGAAAAGAGACTGGTCTGTCATGCAGAGGGAGGGAGAGGTTTTGCTAGAAACACCTGGGCTCAGTCCAATTGAAAGTTAAAGAGATACTGGACTTACAAGTAGGAGAAGAATTTGGAACAAGATACACGACTTCATTGAGAGGGACTATCCTTGCATTTCACAACGAGACTAGGAACTGTGACTTACTGGCGAAGGACTTTGTGGTGATCTACATAGCAGAGAAGAGCTCAGCCTGTAGTTGTAAAACTTGGGCCTGTAACACAGAAAGTTGGAATACTGTAATTGATCATCCTTCACTGAATAATGAACTACTTACTGGAAGTGAGTTTTAATTGTGTGCCTGAATAACACTATGAGTACCCTGCACAGTCTTTTTTTGAAAATGACCTTGAGATAGTAGGATAACACTGTAAATAGCATGTGCTACACAATTTCACTGTGAACAAACTGCACTGTAACCACATAGTGAGCCTCTGGGCTGTTGAATATACTACACTATGCTGACTTAACTGCTATAAAGTGCATCTAGTTATAAGCAACCCTTTATGTATCAGACTACCTTCTGCCAAACTGCAGATGTAAACGCCTCATTTTTTCACTATTACCTTAAGTATTCTATGCTAATATCATTACCATGTTTTTTTCCTTCAGAGCAAATCAAAAATAGAACAACATTTTCAGAAGGTACACCACATTTACTGTTCTGTCCCTTCTAGATGTACAACTGTAACATTTATAAGAAACTTCACAGTACATCATTTTCAGATAAGAAGGTGGTGTCCTTCCACTACATTATCAACCATACACACAAGGAAACTCTGACTTCTCTCCCCAACCAAAGCTTGCATTCCCCCAGTAAGGGACATCTGTTATTTGAGGACCAGACATAAAAGACAAGAAGACAAAATTAGTTTGGTATGCTCTATTTCAAAATTACATCAGTGCCAAATGGAAGCAACTTCATGAAGACATAATGACATATGTATTTCAATGAATTTCAAAAAACAAATGCAGTCTCACTATTCATTGAGGAGTAAGTGCATATGTGTTGTGGGCTCTGCTGTTACATAACCAACCTTCATAACAAACTCTTCCAACTTCCTTTACCAGACAATAATTCTCTCTGCACAGCCTGGTGTCCCCATATCTAATAGAAATAAATTCATTTGAGAATGATCCATTTTTTCTACACATAATCCATTGCAAAGACTTTATACCACTTGATCATGCCATTTATAAGAGCTGTTTTATAAATCCTAGTGCACTTTACTGCACTGATGTATGTGGATATGTTAGATTTATGACCTGCACAGCAACTTTTCCAGCATTTGTCTAGATTTGTGGGAAAAGCCTCTTAAATGGATTGGCATGTTTTATATCTGCACATTAGTGCTGTACTCTCTGAGCCTACATTGAAAGTGAGCCGCAACACAGCTGGTCATCAAAAGAAAATTAAACACATTTATATATTCATATATATGCTTAAATATATATGCATGTGTGTGTGTGTGTGTGTGTGTGTGTGTGTGTGTGTGTGTGTGTGTGTGTGTGCGTGTGTGTCTGTAAATATATGTGTGCATGCAAGTAGTTCTGGGTTTTGCTTTTACCTGAATAACTACCTGGTTTGCACTGATATCTGGAATGGCAGCCTGGATTATGAAGCATTGCTATGCCCCAATTAGAAAAAAAACTATTTTTTATTACAAAATCAGCAGAATCTAGTGGCTAGGTACATGCTGTAAAAAATGAAGCTGGGTTATGGATTTTAATCAAAATATAAGTTGCAGTATGATCTACTGATACATGGCAGTCAACTGAAGCATCACTGGAAATATGTATCTGTGATTTATTTAGCATATAAAGTCAGATATTCATAGTTTAAAATATACTTGTTCAAATTCTCTTTATCATGATTTAGTTGCATTTTGTTGTGGTGCACTTTCTAACAGGAAAAAAAATATGTACTTCTCCAGGAGGAAGTCCTTGAAAGATTATATAACCTCTAGGGTGTCTTAATATATTGTTAAGTTATGGAAGTATCACATCCCATGTGAATACTCACATGCCGGCATTAACCTGATTCTTGACAAGGTGTCACAAATAATTAAAGTGATGTTGATTCATTGATTGACCTGACCTCTTATACATTTACAATTTTCTCATAAAGGGTATCCTTTTGTTCTAGCTCTGTGCATTTTGTAGTCAAAAATCTGCAAGACAAACTGATGTAGGAATGAAAATTACATTGAAAATGAAACCAAGATCAGACTATATTAATTATTACACTTAAAATCACATTATCTAGATTGCTCTCACTGCATTGTTTACATCATGTTTTGAATAATTTGAAATCCAATGCAATAAACTGTTGATAAGTTACTCAGAATCACATAGTAATGGATGTCTTTTACATTTTTTCACATGGCGTAAGGGTGTTTGCACCACTAAAGGCCTTATTGCATTAATTGTGCATAGACATTCTGTAACTGTTTAATTTATGATTGCAAGTGAAGACGTATATGTATGGTCTGTTTAATTCAAAATAAAGACTGAGGAACACTTGTGTATATATAAAGAAACTACAACTTGAAATCAAGATGTAAATCAAAATCTGATTGGATTTTTGTGCCTAGTTTAGATAACAATTACTTTCTCAAGAATGACTCTATGCTCTAAAGCAGGCTTGACAGCAAGTGACACATTCTCACGTAATATTGACAACCGGTCTAAAACATAAATATTATAAATAATGTGATCAGAATGAGAAGCTGTACAAACCATTATTACAAAATAGCTGTGATTAATTTTATAACTGTTCAGTTCATGTAGACTTGCAGTAACCTCCCTGATGAGATCAATATAGCGTAGCAGAATGATTCTAATAGAAGAGTTATTATCACTTAATCTTTAGGAGAATGCAGGCTCCTTGAATTCTTTACCATTTGAGCTTGCTATTTTCACTGAGCAACCTTGAAGGCAGTTGTTTTGTGAAATGAAGATACATTAGAGTCTTTTCAAGGATGTATCAATAACAGAATGTGGTCACTATTTGAGAAGCTAGCAGCTAAAAGGCACATTTGTATGCTGAAGCAAACGAATTGGTCGCAATGACCTTCCCTGTCAGATTGTTTTCTTAGGAGACAAATGCTGATAGTGAGTGAATGGCAAAGGACATTTTCTAAGAGAAAAACAAAAACAAACTATTTGCTGACAGTCAAATGGAGTATCATATTAAGACCTAGGTTGCATAAATTACCCTTTTTATGTGTATCAGGATACTTATGAATTACATTTAGGCATGTGTGATGTTAGCAGTGATTTCCCTATGATCATTGTGCCTTTGTTTATAATTTTAAAGTTTAACTGCAGAATACAGTTCTTCAGCTGTACTACAAACACATATAGACACACACACACACACACACACACACACACACACACACACACACACACACACACACACACACACACACACACATACACACACTTATATGTGTTTATAAATATATATATATAGTTTAGATGTAGGTTTTTACCATTAGAAACACAGATATTGTAGCAAAGCAGCAAATGAGCTTATAAAAGGAAATAACTTAAAAAAGAAGTGTATTATAGTGTTTTGAACTCCTTACTAATAAGAATGATACATATTTTATAATTTTATATGTATGCATGTGTATTTATATATACATACACCTATATATGTATTTTTTAATTTCTCGAAATCTTTTGGGTTTCTAATACCACAACTGGAATGGACCCCATTCCAAAGTCAAAGTACAATTACAGTTCATAAAATTAGTATTGTTTCAATCATTTATGTTAGCAGAAGTGCTGTTCGCAGCACCAGCAGTGTGCCCAGTAATGACTCCTTCTGCAATTCGAATGGAGTTACATGGATATAAATATAATTGTAGATTCTTTGTTGCTCCTGCTGCTATTGGAACTGTCTTAGTATCTTTCTTCCCCATTGCTCTCATTTCTGCCTGCAAATCCTGATATTTTATGACTTTGTGTTTTTCTGTATGCAAGACACTGTAGTCAATAGGTGTCTTCTTTTCATGGACCACTAGATCCAGTTTTCTAGCATCTATCTTTTGAACTGTTGGTAATGGATGATCCCATGCGATAAAGACTTCATCATTTTCTATAATGCTTTGTGGCTAATGCTTCCAATGTTTTTCAGCCAATTCAGTACCGCAATGTTTGCAGAATCCCCAGTGCAACAGTCTTGTTACATTATTATGCCTTTAAGTATACAGTCCTTCTGCCATTAGTATGCCACAACCAG